>NC_056745.1:1222314155-1222599155 GCF_019279795.1 Protopterus annectens
ATATATATATATATATATATATATGCATGTGTGTGTGTGTATATATATATATATATATATATATATATATATATATATATATATATTATTTTTTTTTTTTTTTTTTTTTTTTTTCATAAACATGTTCAGGTTGATGATGTCCAGTCCTAGGTCTAGTAAACTCCCCTGTAAGATTTAATTTACTGTATGCAGCGTGGTCCAGAATGCCATAGTGGTTGACGTAGTCTGATAAGCTTTAAGATGGATCCCCTGACATGCTCCCATTCTGTCTGTACTCATTTGCATTCATTTCTTTAAATCACATGAGCTTATGTCATAATTGTTCAAGAGTAACAGCTCATTGTCAGTTGCTGGTATCATGGTTTATTGATTCGCATGCAAGCAAGAACTTAGTGCTCTTGTTTAGTTTTACTTGGTGATCTGCTTTTGCATCTGCCTGCAGAAAAAAATTTCAGCTTTACAATGTCTGCTAGTGCTCATTCTTTCTGTGAGATGCATTGATCTCAGAATGAGTCATAACGTTAGGTGGGGTTTCCACCTTGCAGAAACTGTTTTTTGTAATCTCATGTGCTTGTGTTGAGTTTGTGTGGTCCCAATGTCATCATTTATGAGATTCTCTTGATGAACTTTAGTGATGTGAGCTCATTGAAACTGAGACGCAATAGAACTGGCTGTGGCACCTCTTGTCCATCCCACTTGTTCATCTACTCTTACTTATAGTTCACTTATGTGTTGATACCCATCATTATTTTACACAAATGCCAGTCTGAAAGGCTGCTAGATTTTGAAATGAAATGTGCCATTCTCTTCTGGTACTTTAAGATAAATATGTGTCCCACTGATTTTGATTGATTGTTGTTTTTGGTAGCACTTTAGATTTTCTGTATCTTCTGAAACTTCCTAGGGTTTGCCATAAGTATGCAGAAGTCTTCACCTGTTGTTTGACTGGACTATTTTATGTTTCCAACTAGTTGCTAATAGCATTCCTCACCATCAGTCCTGACCCTGCTTATGCCCATGACCCTGGCCTTACTTTTGTAGCCCCTGTTGCTATAAAGTTGAAGGTACAAGTGATGCTGATCCCAGTGTTAAATTCTCTTAAGTTCCTACTGACATCAAAAGTAGAAAGGGGGAACCCATCAAAGCTGCTAAATTTTCCTTCAAAGGGAAAATAGGTTGATATGGTCTCCCTTTACCTCAGGGGAGCAAAGTTCCAACATTTCATCTCGGTTCTCACTAACATTTATTGACCTGGATTAAAAAGATGCATCTTGTAGATCGTTTTCATGGTTCATCTTTTGGGGAATTTCAGAAATACATGCAAAAAGCTGGCAACTGGTCCAAAGCAGATGTAGTTCTTATGAAAAAGCACTTCTAAGAATTGACATGTCTATCATACATTTCCTTAATCTCCTCTGTAATTTAATCTCTCCAAGATGAGTCCAGCTCTGTTTGGTGACACCAAGGTAGTTTTCTGCCACTCAGCAAACAGACTAATAGGATTTATGCTTCGCCAGAGGAAATGCCTAATTTTTCCAGAAACATACCTATGATAATTTTTTTTCTGAAGACCAGATCTTGAGCTGTGGCTATATTTCTCAGAAAAGCATGCTTTAGGCTTACAGACTGCAGAAGATTTAAAATGTAGACTTCAGGATGCTTCATTCTTTGACCCACATTAGAAAAGCAGTGTAAAATATGATATTCAAACTATGAGAGAATTCGGTAGATCTTACAATTTTGCTTAATATACATGTGCCATGTGTGAGTATTCCAGGTACACTAGAGTACTCTGTAATGTTGTACCTGCTTCAGATCAATTTCAGTATTTTTGGAAACAAGGCAATGCCTGAGTGCTTCCATGCAATATTCGGTACGCTGATTCCCATTAAACAGAAAAGAAGTGTGGTTAAAGACCAAATGGTCCACCTCTCTAGATTAGTTTCTGAAAAATGAGACCTTTATTGATGAGCTTGGATGTTTGTTGAGAGGGGATACCCCCAGGTTATGCTGGATCAAATTGGTGTTGAAGTTGGTAAGGGGTGGAATGATCCATTTGCCCCCATCTTGAAGGGGGCTGTAGTGAAACAGACACCAACAAAATGTAATTTGGGTCCATCTATTCTTATTAAATATTCCAGTGGGGTTAGTATGATGGAACAGGTGACTGAGAAACACTGGTTGACATTGACCTATTATGTTGACATCAAGGATGTGTGAGGCTTCATCCTCATTACACTTATAAAAGGGCCAGGAATATTAAAGACCTCTTGGAAAATGGATATACCAGAAGTTTATCCTTTGGGGGTACCAATCAGCCCTTTTATTCAGGACGACACCCCGGTTAGGATTGGAAAAAAAAAAAACATGCCATTTGATAAACTTCCTAGGGCCAACTGTGGCTCCTATGCTGTGATATATGCAGCAGTTTGCCAAGCCTGTAGTGATTTTTATATAGGTAAGACCATTTAAGGGAATGTATATTTAATCATGATTATGTTGTAAGAACAAAGAATTGTAAAAATACTTTAAGTATAGTATTAATTGTGTCACTAACACCAAGCTTCTTTTTACAGTAATAGAAAAAAATTGAGATTGGTGACTGGGAAAACTACCTAGAATGTAGAGAAGTTTTGGTGGCAAATTTATTTTGCAGCCCACTGTCCACCTAGTTTAAATGATGCTATCAGTTTTACTTGTATGCTAAAAAGGAGGGATTACAATATTTAAATTTCAAAATTCTGATTTGTGTGTTGCTTTTAATGATGTGATTGTGGTTGTCATCCTTGGTTTTTCTATGACTTTGTTTTAAACTAATGGGTAGTATTGTAAATTGTAGTATTTCTGCATGCCAGTTTCTTTTAGTTGACATGTATGTTTGTCGTGTGATGGTTCCATTTCCTATTTAAACTGTGATTTGGTTTGTTAGTCATTCTGAACAATTCCTTTATGTATAGGGATTATTAAACTGTTCTGCTTGATATTTTATCACCTTCTGTTTTATTATTTTTGTTTTTCATCACAGTGAATTTGGCTAGCATTCTCCCATTTTGTTGGATGATAGTTCTTAGTAATTGGTAGGTACCATCCTGAGAGAGAAACTGGGCCTTTCATCTTTAGAGCCTCTATGATATATCAGCTGCAAAGAGGAAGAGGCCTCCTCACCACCTGAAGAAGTTAAGTATGACATTGTCTTGACCCCTTTAATTGCCAGCTAAATCTCAACAAAGGAAGACCCAACTTGCCACCCCACAGCAGTCATGTTTACTCTGGATTGAAGAGCTGTCATACAGTCACATCAGGCTTTATTGTGAAGCTCATCTGTCCACCCTGAGAAAGAACTACAGTGGCAAAGTGTCGGTTTATTTTAAAGGAGCTTTTGAAAAAGGTCAGACTCTACTGCTTCAAGGAGATTTGAAGACTTCTGTTTTTGAGGGAGAGAGAGGAGTTTCACTCTTGTCTTTTCTGCTTTAAAAAGAACAGATTATTTCTGCCCTATATTATCTCCTTGACTACAGCTACATACATTACTTTCAGTTTTGAAGGGTCACCCTGCAGAGGTTCATACTCCCACAGGGTGATTGGATGATGTTGCTGAACAGCTTTTAGCACATTCCTCCAATTCAAACACCAAAGTTTTTTCCAAGGTGTTTAGCTATGGTATCTAAAGCCTTACATAAGGATGCCCTATCCATATGACTCTGCTAGTAATCTCATCATGGAACTCCATGGAAATGGTCCTTTTGCGGAAGTGTCTGTAGTTGTAGTCCCTAAGGTGACCATAAATTGTAAGTCCTGTCTAGAGTATAACAGTTTTTGGCACACAACTGAACACTTAGTGCCTTTTGTTCATGACCTTAGAAAATGGCACTTACATCATGGCCCTGGCCAATTGGGTGAGGATGCATTGGAGGGTCCAGGTTAGAATCTGCAGTGGCTTCTGGACTTGATACCTACCAAGATCTTCATAGCTCCACTTGTATGCTTGATGACAGGAGTATATTGCAAGTGGGAGTGAATTTTCTGTGACTTGAAGCCACCTTTTACATGGAGACCTTCTTCTGGTGTGAAACCTGATTGTCAGGCATCAGCATTTTTCTGGCGTATGATCTGTTTTCTGTGGCATACCCACTCAAGATTATGGCAGTAGGCCCCAATGGTGAGCTGTGAAGCCCACCTCTATTGTTTGTGCTCTAGATAATGTCCTTGTGAAGAAAAAGTTCTCCTAGCTTTAATGGACTTCAAAACAACACTGCTTTTGGTGTGTTTTGTTATGCAGATAGGCAACCAGTCCTTCATGTGCCACAAACTTGAGATATCAGTTTCTGAGCAGTTTAGATTCCTTGGAAGTGAGCAAATTGATGTACACTGTAAGCCACTCCTCCAAGCATTTTCTGAAACTGCTGATTCAGAGAAGTAGAGATGAGTCAGGTTATCTGCAGCATCGCATATTCTGCTCATGCCAGGTCTTCATGTCTTAAGCTACTATGCAAGGATCACATCACAGGAAAGCATGAAGTGGTGATGTGAGTGATATCCCTCCACTTTACAAGGTAACGTATCCTTTTAGCTGCCTGCTCCCAGCACATGGCAGCTCCAAGACTGCACACCTCTCTGATATCACCATGACTCCAGCAGGTGGCTGAGCATCTATTCAAACTCGGGTTCCCTAAATCACAGTAAGGGTTTCATCCTTTTGTCATTTGGAGTGACATCATCATGTGAAAAAAAATTCAGAATAAGCCTTTTTGTTTGCATGGGGGGGGGGCAAGGCATCCAGCCTCAATGATGGTGACATGACTTTGAGAATGATCTCAGGGAGCTGGAGTGCTGGGTCTTTCCTACCCTGAAATTGTGCTAACTCGGGTGTTTAAACAGCAAACCAGCAGAAATGTGACTGCTATAATCTGTTGCTAGAGTGCAGGCCTGTTTACGCATTGTATTATGTGGGTACATGCTGCAACTTGTACTATATCATCATCGTGCCATTGCATATTGCTTTAGAAGGAGGAAAAAGGTTGTTGTTGTACTCGCCATTTGCCCCCAAGATATACAAATACAGTTCAACACTGCATTCAGGAGAAATACATGAATAGAAGAGACTGCAAAGTAAATGGAGGCTGTGGAAGCCTTGGGGTTGGAAGTGATGGGGTGTTAAGGTATGCAAGAAAATCAGAAGAGAAACAGTGGAGCTGTAGATGAGAAACCACTTGCAAAAATAATTATTAAAAGCCTGCAAAACTATACAGATGAATTTTTTTTTGGCCTTTTAACAGCTTAGTGAGTGACATACTTAACCATGATGCTCTACAAAGTTCTCTTGTAGAACCTGATTATAGTAACATCTAAACATATTTCCTATTTGTATTCTTTGCACTGGACATACCCCACTATCTAGAAGAGCATGAACCATTTTGAATCATTCCTTTAGTGAAGTTGCTGCTGTCATAACCTTATGGTTAAGAGGTTCATGAGACCTTTATAATAATGTTTTGTTGCTGCAAGCTTGGAAGCTCCTGGTGGGATCACCCTTGATAGAATAGTTAAAGATGATTGGCCAGATACAGAAGCAACAAAGTTACCCTGATTGATCTCTCTCAAGAAATAGTAGAATCTTGTCCGGAACAGGGTTCTTATACCCTCCCCTGGAGTTAGACTTGGGGATAGTGTTCATTGGCAAGTGTTGGCGGCTCAACCACATAGCCTACTCAGTCAGTCCATTAACACTTATGTGAAGCCAAAGCGTAATGTCAGTTAAATGGTAGGCAGGAGTGAGATGAAGTGCGACAAAGTAGACTCTAATTTTCTCTTAGGATATGAAATGTCTCACATCTGAGGAAGGAGCCAGTAATTGTTCAAGATGTTAAATAGTATTAGGTAGACATAGGTGGTCTTACCACTACACACAGCATTGGTTCTGGCATTCAGCTTCTTGATCAGGGGTAGTCTAGCCCCAGGCAATGTGGGGTACTCACAAGCCTCCAGCTCAGTGACATACAGTTGTAGTTTGTCAGCAGATGGGAAGTATGCCTCAATGTAATATCAAATTGTAGAATGGAAAATTCTTGTTGTGCTTATATACCTAAGACCTATTCAAATTATTTTTCCTTCTTGGAGATGATGGTAACAGCTCTGATAGGGTACCATCTACTAACTCTGTAGTTTTACTGGGGGACTTTAACACACTTCTGTATAGAATGCCGGAAACACTTTTAGAAACTTGATGAGAAATATATCATCTCATTTAAACTTGAATTACTGTTGGACTTCTGCTTGTCATGGGCCACAAGTAATGAATACCGTTTTCAAGCACCAGGGTTCTCACAAGTGCAATTGGCTCCAGAGCACTTCTGGTCAAAGTTTGTCACTGAAGTCTTAGTCATGTCATCATACTTGAGCTAATATGTTATGAGCAGTTGGGTCAACAGAAATGTTGAATTCTCAGCTAATTGCCACTTTGTGATACATTAGATCACATGGCCTCAGTGGTAACTTGACAGTCCTGGGAAGTCCAAATATGTAGTCAGATTTTTGGCTCTGCAAATGCTTAGCAGTTGTTTCAGTTCAGCATGACTGAATCTCCCACCTCTAGAAGATCTTCTTATAAACTGGGAAATATTAGAGATGTGAAAAATGAATGGACCTTTTCTCAGATCTCTGTAGTTGAGGCAACAGCAAGGAGTTGTAAGCAAAAGGTAGTTCATTCTTCTCATGTTAGTAAACCAAGAGACATCTGGCAGACATGAGCTGTGAGAGAATCTGTTCATTTGAAGAAAGAAGCCTTTCCTGCAGTACTAATCAGGGGTTTTCCACTTTTGACTGATGGACAATGACAGACCAGGAAGGCAGCAGCTGCAGCAGTCACTGACACTGAAGGTTCACATGTGGGAGATGTTTGCCAAGGCCATGGAGAAGATATGGACACTGTCCACTTGAGGGTTGTGTATTTGCCTGCAGATGATGCTGTTTGCTCATCTCAAGTGACTGTGCTGTCCTGATTGCAATAGAATGGTTCACTGCTAAGAATGAAGTGGTGAGATGGCAAGCAGCATCTCTAAATCAGCCATGGTTCTGTCCTAGAAGAGAGAGGCTTTCTCTCTCTCTCTTTCTCGAACTAAAAGGTGAGAAACTTCCTTCTTTAATTTCTCCAAATCTTTTGGGTTTCTAATACCATGACGGGAATGGACCCTATTCCTAAGTCAAAGTGTGATTAAAGTCCAAGAAATTAGTATTATTTCAGTCTTTGATGTGAGCCAAAATGCTCTTTGCAGCACCCATAATGTGCCCAATAATGACTCCTCCTGCAATTCGTACAGGGTTACATGTACTGGTAACCTATCTAAATATGTAAGTTCTTTTTTTATAAGACCGATTGCTCTTACTACTATTGGAACTGTCTGGGTATCTTTCTTCCACATTGCTCTCGTTTCTGCCTGCAGATCCTGATATTTTTTTTTACTTTGTCTCTCTCTGTATGCAAGACACTGTAGTCACTGGGTGTGGTGAATTCAATGATCAATGCTACTTTTGTCTTCTTTTCATGGACCACTATATCTGGTCTTCTAGCATCTATCTTTTGCACTGTTGGTAATGGGTGATCCCATGTGCTGTAAACTTCATTTTCTGTGATGCTTTGTGACTCATGTTTCAATTATTTTTCAGCCACTTCAATACCATAATGTTTGCGCAATCCCCAGTGCAGCAGTCTTGCTGTATTATGCCATTCAGTATACAGTCCTCCTGCCATTAGTATGTCAGAACCAGCAGTGAGGTGTGCTACTGTTTTCAATTTGGTTTTACAAAACCTACATTTGTCTGTTTCTCCCACATGTGCAATGGACTTTGTAAACCAGCGTGTACATAGTCCACTATCTTGGGATGCCGATGTTAATCTTTTATCTCTTGGTTTGAATTCACCTCTTCTTAACCATTCTTGCATTTGTTCCTGATCAACATGAGGTTATTCCAGTAGTTTTATATATCTGCAACTATATTTATGCATTTTCCACATTTCTTGCCCTGTCATTCAATCCTTTATGCTATATTCTTTTGTTTTTTGGCACATTCAGTTGCTGTCTGATTTTTATCTATTTCTGGTTTGATTTCCATTCTTGCGTGACACCAATATGCTTCTATTAGATTAAGCAGAGAAGTCATCTTAGATTTATTCTCCTCATGTTTCAACACTTTCATTATGTTTGGGTCTTGTGAGGTCAGCAAATGTGTGTAGAGTCCCATGATTGCAGATCTATACATGTAATCAATTTCAAGGAGGCCCATCCCTCCTTCAGAACAGGGAATATATAATCTTGGTATGCACTGATTTTTAAAAATCATTTAGTGAGCATGAAGCATTGTCCTTGTTTTCCTGTCTAATCTATCCATGGAGCCAGTCAGTCACTCCAAAACTGTAAGTTAGAAGGAAGAGCATATTGGTTTATAGCCTGGATTGTGTTCCTAGATGTCAATGCTGTTTCCAGGATTAATTTGACTTCTGAAGTATTCCTTACTATGTTTTATTCGCATTTGTTCATGGGTTATTTCTGATCTTTCATCAGTTCCCAGATATTTATACATTCCCTCTTGCTCACGTTCTTTTATATCACATTCTTGCCCCAAACTGATGTTTTCCTGGTGATACAGTTTTCCTGCTTTAAGGGTTGCTTTTGCACATTTATCAAAACCAAATAACATTCTTGAATCATCTGAAAAAGTTTTGACAACTTGCAGTTGTACTAGGAGCCAAATTATAGCCATGGTCTAAGCCACAGTGTAATGGGTTAAGGACAAGGCAGAATACCAGCAGTGACAGAGAGTCACCCTGGACTATCCCCCTTTTAATTTTTATCCCTGGGATAATAATTTGTCCTTTATCATGGCTTAATTTGCAAAGTGATCTGCCACTGTTTCATAGTCACTGTAATGTAACCGATCAGTGTAGAATTGTAGAATGTATCTTATACATTTTTAAGCACTCTATCCATGAATGTGGGATACTATTAAATGCTTTTTTGTAGTCAATCCATGCCATACTGAGATTATTCCCCTTTTTAAAGTTCTCCACTATGACTTTATTGATCAACAAATGATCCTTTGTTCCATATGACTTTCTTTTAGTGTCCTTTTGTTCTACTGCCATAATTGAGTTTTCTTCTAAATGACTATAAACTCTGTTGGCATCCGTTCCCGGGTATAGTTTATACGTCATCGGAAGGCAAGTTATTGGTCTGTAATTCTTAGGGTAGTTTGCAGGTTCAACTTCCCTATGTAGAGGAGTTGAAGTACTTTGAGATTTAGTTCTTGAATAAGGGCAGAGGGGATCAGGAGACTGAACAGCAGGTTTGCAGGCATTTATTTTAGTGGAGAAACAAGAGCTGGGTCATAAGATGAAGCTCTTCACTTAAGTATCCTTGCCTTTAGTTGCTGACACTGAGTACTGGCTGAAAGGATGAGATTGTAGGTAGAAGATTTGGAAATAAAGTTCCTTTACAGGACTGCTAGTCTGATTCATTGTGATCGGTTTAGGAGCTTAGCAGTCCAGGAAAGTCTCTGTGGTTTAGAGAATCAGCTGAGGATGTGTGAGAACTTGGTGAGGATGTGTTTTGGTTCCTTCTGAAATAGATATACAAGTCATGACCCATTAGGAGTAGGCCCTAGGATTCTGCAAAGATGATACTTCTCAATTTACCTAGTAATGCCCATGGATTGTGCTAGATGTTCTTGGAACACTGTTATAGATAGGGAAGTCAGAGCAGCCCTCCTCAGCTTGTTGCCACCATGGACCTCCCCAGGACAAGCAGTTTAGAAAATGAATGGCTGGGTATACTTAAAAATGATCCCTTGGCTGAAAGTAGAGGATTCAGAAGGAAGGACATCCAAGCATGCAATTAGCATTTTTAGTGCCATTGTTATTCAGCAGTCTTATGCAACTGTATTGTCTTAGTTTAAAATGCTGCTCCAGCAACTAACAACACTGGACAAGCATCATGGAAGAAGAGATTTCTGTGATGGTGAAAAAGCTATACAAAGTGGAGTAAACATGGGTACCTCTGCTAAAATCACTTTAGGTAAAAAAGGCTTATCCAGCTAAGCATGGCTCATTTTCAGTGGAGCTCCAAGAAGAAAACAAAAAGTGTATGACATTATATATCTATATATGGGAACACTTCACATAATCGAATTACTGAAATCTCGAATTTCATATGGTCGAGACCATATGATCGAGATTTCAGTAAATCAAATATGTGTAGTGTTTAAAAATAAGAGTTTACTTACCTTAATACATTGCGTGCACACAGAGGCAAGGATTCTTGTACGTTCTGTGTGTACGTAATGTTTTATTTTTTTTTGCGGTGTTGACAGGAAATGAGAAATCTCCCGTTTTGCGCTTCCGCATACAGAGCAAGACGGGAGATTTCCCATTTCCCCACTGTAGCGCAATCTTGGAGTTGGTATATTTAAGTAGGGGGGTGTGGGGGGTGCAGATGGGCGAAGCCCCCCTGCAAAAGTGAAGTTTGTCTTTTTTCTTTTTTTTTGTTGGTTTCGTTTCAGAAGTTCGAGTTTACGAAACTCGATCTTTTGGTTTCGGTTATTTGCAGTTCGAGATTTTGTTAATTCGAGCTTCTGAAGTGAATCCTTATATATATATATATATATATATATATATATATATATATATATATCTGTGTGTGTGTGTGTATGTATGTATGTATATATATATATATATATATATGTAAATATATATGGGTCTCCTTCATTAGAACGAAAGACCAGAAGACCGAAACCCAGAACAACGAGACGAAAACAACGAAACCCCAGAACAACGAAAAGCGCGAAATTTAAAATCCCGATGTTACGGGAGTTTGAATTAGCGCTTTTGGTGTTCTGCTGTAGGTAAGGGTGTATGTGTGACTGTATTTGTGAGGGGAATTGCTGTGTGTAAGTGTGTTGTGACTGTGGTGTGTGAGGGACTGTACTGTGTGGGTGTGAGTTTGCCTTGTGTGTCTGTGCGATCTCGGAGTTAGAATATTAACATGGGGGGTGGGGGGGGTGCAGGAGGGCTTGCCCCTCTGCCTATCACTAGTGTAGGGTGTTGAGTTTGGTAGTGTGGGGCAGTTGTGTGTGTGTGTTTTTGTGTGTTATGTGTGTGTTGTAAAGTTACGTGGTTTTCGGTGTTCTGGGGTTTCGTTGTTTTCGTCTCTGTGTTCTGGGTTTCGGTCTTCTGGTCTTTCGTTGTTACAAAGTAGACCCATATATATAAATATAATAGAGATGTATAGATATTTTATTTGACATTTGTTTGCCAGGGTGGTCTGACTGGTCTACAGAACTAGTTTTCATTAGCGAGGAGAAAAGCTGCACATACAGTGCAATACAAATACAGTATAATCCAATGCAGTACAAATGATATTGGAATGCTATACAAAAATAAGATGAAAGAACACAAACTGTGCTACAAGATATTATAGTAAATACACATCTAGATAATTCTATAGAGTTAAAACATTATAGACGATAATAGGCACACTCACCATGTACATAGCCTATGAGTAGATAGTGTCCAAAAATAATATGCAGGTAGTGCATTGTATGACGTTGACTGTTACATGGAAAAATAGAATGTGGTTTCAGTTAGGGAAATAATAGCCAGAAAGTTAGTAATGCAGAACAATAGTGAGAGAGTTAAGAATAAAGGCATTACAGGCTAAGCAGTCGCTTAATGATTTGATATAGAAATAGAGAATGAGTTAGGAGAGCCTTAGGATCTTACAGACTACGAGGAAGTGAAATGTGACAGAAGAGGAGGATGAGGCTAGTGTGGAAGAAGAGGAAGAGCTGAGCATTAGTCAGGCTTTATGCAGGAAAAGAGCCATGTATTTTTGAGATGGTTTTTAAAGAGGCTTTGAAATGGGTTAGATCAGGCATAGACCTGGTAGCTAGAGATAGCTAATTCCATAGTATAGAGACAGAGTACAAGTACAGAGAGTGGTTTTCTTGTAGGTTTTGAGATTGCTAAGAGATTTTTGTCTTCTGATTGTAGGGAATCAATTTGTTGTGTAAGGTGTGACTAGATTGGCTAGTGCAGAGTAGGCTGGAAAATAAGGTTGTGCAAGGTGGATAGTTAAATAAAGGTAAGTTGATTGGGGAGTTCAAGCCAGTTTAGTTCTAGTAGTGGTTTACAGTGGTGTGTGTGATATTTGCAGTTTGTGGCAAGCTTTGCAACTTTGTTGTAGCACTGTTCCATCTTGCTTAGGGTAGACGTTTGTGAGTTAGGATAGGAGCACCGTAAAGAAGGAAGGGAAGTAAAAATGTTTTTGCAAGGGTACTTTTGGTTGCTGCAGTAAAGAAATGCTTATTTCTATATGAGAGTCCCAGTTTTTGATAAGTCTTCTTTATATTTTGCTGTATATCGGGGTCGAAGGAAAGTTTATTGTCAATTATAACGCCTAGAAGTTTGGTTTCCTGCACTATTTATATGACAGTGTTGTCAGAAGCAAGGATATTGAAATGGTCTGTGCCAGGGGAGGTGTTTTTGGGGAGAAAGAGTACTAGTTTGGTCTTCTTTGGATTAAGAAAGAGTTGGGCATTTCTTAGCTAGGATTCAATTGCAGTAAAGGACTGTTGAGTTTTTTTAGGATTCAACTGCAGTAAAGGACTGTTGAGTTTTTTTAAAGTAACTGGCAGTGATTGAGCAGTACAGATTATGGTGGAATCATCGACGTATTGAATGAGGGTTCCAGGGTGAGAGACAGTGTGAAGGTTGTTTGTGAAAATGTTGAAGAGTAGGGGTCCAAGGATGGAACCTTGAGGGACTCCAGTAGGTTTATGCAGAAAGGGTGAGAGTTCATTGGACCATTTCACTGCTTGTTTATGATCTTTGAGGTAGCTCTGAATCCATTTTACAGTGTTATCTGAGAAGCCTAAGTTAGACAGTGTGTTCAGTAGTGAAGGGTGAGACACTGTCAAAGGCTTTGGAGCGATCAAGAAACACTGAGGCTGTATAGCATCCTGCATCTCTGGATTTGTTCAGTGTCTGTAAAGGATAGAGCTGTAGCTGGGTCGGAAGCCATGTTGGGTTTTGGTTAAAAGATTATTTTGCAAAAGGTACTGCATTACCTGCTGATGGATACCTCTCTCAAGAATTTTGGATATGGGTGACAAGATGGATATAGGACAGAAATTGGATGGTTCAGAAGAGTTGCCTCCTTTATGGATGGGGGTGATGTGAGACTGTTTCCATATGATAGGTACTTCTGATTCTGTTAAAGACCTATTGATAAGGATACTGATACTAACTGGGTAGGTGGTTGAGTTGGCAGCCAGTTTGAGGTAGGGTGGTGGAAGATTATCAGCTGAGGTGGAGCAGGGTTTTAGTTTTTGTACTAGTTTCTTAATGGTGTCTGTGGGTATGGGCTGAAATGAGAATGTGGTTCATATTACATTTTGTTGAGTACTGACAGGGTTAGAAGTAGTTGATGGTCTAGAGTTGGTGTTTGAATAGGTTGAAGGGTGGTGGGATCCAGCATTAGGGGTTGTTAGTAAGTCTGATACTGATTTTATGATGCGCTTGTTAAAATTTTCGGCTATTTGTGATGGAGGTGATAGGGTGTGCTCTCTGTTTGTTCCAGGGTTAAGCAGAGAAGATGCAGAGTGCCATAATTTATTGGTGGGGGGGGCTTTAATAAGCGCATCATAAAATCAGTATCAGATCTACTAACTAACAACCCCTAATGCTGGATCCCACCACCCTTCAACCTATTCAAACACCAACTCTAGACCATCAACTACTTCTAACCCTGTCAGTACAGAGTTATTAATGGGCAGTTGTTTATGTGGTTTCCCAGCCTACTTTATGTAGGAGATTGGTGAATTTATGCTGACAAAATTTAGTTGAGTTCCTAACTGATTTTACAGTGTGTACTGTTAGTTGTTGGGAGTTTGTTCTAAGGGAATAAGCTGACAAATGATCGCTCAGGGAGCTAGACAGCGTACTAGAAAAGGGGTAATTGACGTGGTAGGATACTAGGCTCCAGTCTAGGGTGGATTGGCAGGTAAGATCTTTGCTGTATTTTGTTGGAGTATTGATAAGCTGGGAAAAAACATACAGATTTATACTATTTATGGGGGAGTTGGAAGCTATGGTTTGCCAGTCTATATTTACATTGCCTAAGATTAGTTTTGAGGTTTATTGTTTGCGATGTTCAGGATAAAATATTTTCCAACAGTGGTATATTGTGACCTGGTGGGATATCTATTACTATTATGCAAATCCCTTTTGATGTGTTGAAGTTAGAAAAAAAGAGATTAGTACCTCAGCATTAGAAAATATGGGTATATTACTGGTGTAGGGTGTGTTATTGAACTTAGAGGGATATAGGAGGGCTATCCTCCCCCCTTTTTTAGATCTCTCTCTTCTGGTTAAGTCTTTTACATTGGGGTGTAGCCATGTTTTGGTAAGGGCTAGTATGTCAGGTTTATTTTGATCAATCCAGGCATGCAGTGAGGCTATTTTATTACATATACTTCTAAGGTCCAGTAAAAGTATGTTTAAATCTTTGGGGTTACTCTTGTGGTTAGGATTAGAGGATGGGCCTGGGTTAGGATGCATGTCTCCACATTTGAGAAGATAGTTAATGAGGAATGAGTACCATGGGAAGTGTTCTTTATTAATAGGTGATGGTGTCAAGTGTGGTTTCATAGGAGGTGAGGAATCCAATCTGTGGCTTGAATAATATGAGAGGGTATAGGGAAAAGACTGGGAGGAGATATTTGAGAAGCTGTGGTGTTTATTGGGGAGACAGTTGGAGGAGGTTGTTGTGCATTGGTGTGTGGGGGTATGCAAGGATATAGTTGTAGCGAGGTTGAGAAGTAAAAGTAAAGAGGTTAGACAGGTTAGAAGGAGCATGTCAATTATGATGTGGGTTTAAAAATAGTAAAAGCGGTATTTATGTGTTAAAATGTACTATCAGATGTAATTAGAGATATATACTATTTACTGATCTATGAACAGCTTATGGTAACACTGGAAATGTTTTGACTTCAGGGTGGGCTTTGACAATGTGGTTAGGAGTTATTGCTTGTGGTTTATAATAAGGAGAGGTGAGAGAGAGGTGATTGGTCAGTAGTAAACCTAAGGTGCAATGTTAGTTTGATGCATGTAGAGTAGAAGAGAAGGTGGTAAGCCTGGAGTTAATGTAAGATAGTTTGAGGTGGTGATTGTATTGTGCTGGTGAAGGAGAGTAAGATTCTAAGAAGCATAGTAGGGAGGATGAGAATTCAAGGTGATGGATGTAAGGGAAAGCAGATAAGTTTGGTTAAATAAAAGTAGGTAAGGTGTGAATGAAATGTGGGTGTGGACAAGGTAGAGTTGTATATAATTGGATCATAGGAATAAGGGGAATGGTTTGCTTGGGATATGAGTAGAGGTACTGGGGTGGGTGGAATATGGGGGCAGAGTAAGCAAAGCAAATGAAGCAGGAAGAAACCCCTCAGTTGGTTTACCACCAAAAACAATCAGTGAGGTAGAGTGTTCATGGATACTAATACAAAGTCTTTGAACTCTAAATATGTGACTTGAGTCACAGCATTTAATTTTATGGTTATGGGCTTTTCCGAATCTTTGCAGGATCTATTACACTGATAAGTGTAAAATATGCTAGCTTCACCTTCAGCAGTAAAAGGCATGTAAGTGTGGATGAGGAAATGGGGGTGAGATATCCTTCCAGCAGATTCAACATAAAAAAATGGAGCACACTAATGCATGACTTAATACATTGTTATTAATTTGAGTCTTGGAAATTGCCTTACATAGATTTAACTCAATTTATTATTCCTTATGAACTTTTGCAACAGCAAGTGAAATTCAGCTGTGTAATTCTTTAGGTAGTGGGATATGATAACTTTTGCAGCAGCAGTAGTCACACTTACTATGTGCTTGGTTCACTTATTATAGAGTGAAGCAGCTGAATGGAGAGAACACTTGGGACATAGGGTAGAGAAGTGACTCTGAATTTGGAGCCACATAGTAGTGTGATAAACTGAGATGCAGGGAGGACCAGTCAGTTCCTTCAGTGGCAAGCAACCACCCCCCCCCCTCAGTTGGTTTACCAACACAAACCATCATTGAGGTAGAATGTTCATGGATACCAAGACAAGGTCTTTGAACTCATATATATTATATATGCGATATTATATAGATTATATATATATATATATATATATATATATATATATATATATCTATATATATGTGTGAAAAATTGATATAGGTTCATAGGTGTAGCCTAATAACCACAAGGGCCTTTTTAAACCTAGCCATACATCTCAAATCTCTGACAAGTTCTGATACTCTTGATAAGTGTAAGCAGAGGCTTGGGAGATGAACCATTTACAGGCTGATTGTGTCCATTAGAGACACAGGTGCCAAACCAGGGATGAATTTCCGGTTCCTAATTGTCCAACTTGCACTTGAATTAGGTTAAGGAGGAATTCTGCTTCACGTGGATGGGGAAGCCAGTACCATAGATTGGGTACTCTCTGGGATGCATACCTGTCTCTCCAGCAGGTCCTATTTATATCACAGGCAAGGTTTAATTCTTTAGAATGGGTAATTCTGGTACTGTTTGTTTTATGGATATGCAGGAGGTCCATCAGAGTGGGGTCTGACAATGCCCTCTATGACAGGCATAGATCTCCCCTCAAAAGCCTGTTGGAGTCAGAATACAGGGAGAGGGCCTAGAGGCAGTCTGCATAGGACATTTTACTTACGCCCTTTATTCGTTTTAGTAAGGAACCTCTGTGAACGTTCCAGTTGTTGGCTATGCTTGGTTGGGTACATACAAAAAGGGGCATTGTACTCAATGATAGGTCTGATGAATGCTGAATACAGTGGAACAATGACTTCCTTGGACTTAGATGTCATACCTTTGTTTATAAGTTGTGCAACATAGACTGATTTCCTCACGACTGTAGACACATGATGGTTAAAGTCTAGATTACTATCTGTGTGTGTCCCTAAGTCTCTGACTACTGGGCCAACTCTAAGGGGTGTGTTGTCAATATGATAGTTACCAGGGATGGATGATTTCCCAAAGGTACTATTATGCATGTCTTGGCATTTAGTTTTAGTCCATGGCTCTGACACCAGTTTGTGTCAGTCCCTCCTGGAGAACATTGGTGTCAGTGTGGGATTCAATGACGGCTCCTAATTTGCAATCATCTGCAAATTTACTCAGCCGGAGACCACTGACATTGGCCTTGACTTCTGTGGTCTAGATTAAATGTTTAAATATTTAGTGATTAGACAAATAGAAGACTTCATAAAGATTGCCTTGAGATATGCTCAATATGTGCACTTTGAGGTAAATTTGAATTTATATACTGCCGTACCACAGTTCTTTTACTCAACAATGTGCAGCACTATGGTGGGCTTTCTCTGTGTCTGTGGAGTATGCTAATGAAGCAGTCAGAAAGAGGCATAAGCTAGTTAGCCATGTGCTGTCTACTCCCAGAGATGTCTTAGAAAAAGTATCTATGCTCTTTTTAAGTTGTGCTAAAAGCCCATGTTCATCCATCGTGTTAGGGGTAAGTGTTGGGGAGTTTATTGGTAAGATAGGGCTAGGAGGTGTGTACATAAGTGTATGTAGGGGGCTGCATGAGTGGCTGTGTGTCTGTGAGGTAGCAGTAGGGGAAGTGAAAGGTTAGGCTGAATGTGTGTGTCTGTCTGTGTGTGCCATACCTCCCAACTGTCCCGAATTCTTCATTTTTTACCGAGTTTTGGGGTCCCAGTAATGGGGTGCCACGATTCCCAAGTGGCACCCCGTCATTTCCGATTTTTTTTATTAGTTTTTTCACTTTATTTTTATTTTTCGTGCTTTGAGCTGACGTCATCTCGTGCACAATGACGTCAGCTCATCAGGGCTACCAGCCTGTCAGAATCGAGCTTGCGATGTATTTCTGGGTAGTTTGTGAGTGGGAAGGATTTTATTTATGGTGAAATGCTTTGCGAGCAGTTATGGTCAAATGGCATGGATTTATTTATTTTTTTTAGAAGGCTCCAAAGAATAGAAAGGGATTTAGAAGGCTGGACGAACTGCAAGGAGTGGTAAGGAGTTATTGCTCGAGTTAATTTAGGAAAGGTTTTTGTCACACTGATTGTGTTTACTTTCTATTCTATTCACTTTGTAGTTAATTGCCTGGGGGAGGAGAAGCTTATCTGTATCTCTACTCATTGCTGTTTTCTGCCGTATTTATTAAATGCAATTTATTTGCTGCCTAGTGTTCAGCTCACCATGGCTTCTGACTTCCTGTAGAATGCATCTGAAATTGTTTAGATATTATTAGCTGCGTAGGATTCAAGTGTCTGTCTGATTCTGTATATGAACAGTGTTTGGCTATAATTTATCAAATTCTTAGCTTTTCTTAAGAGAAGTGACTAAAATATCAGCAGTATCAATTAACTTCTCAAAGTGAAATGGTTTAAAAAATATTGTAATTTCATTATATTTTATTCATATCAGCAGCTTTGATCTATTAACTTGTGTTTTCAATGTTTTAACAATGTAAACACAGCTGTTTTTTGTTGCATTGAAACACAGTACTTTTAAAGTAACTTCAGACAAAATATTGGTAGCTACCCCTTCTAGTTTAAAATCAACAGTTCTGTTAATTCTATGCTATTCCTGCTAGCATTTTGACTTGTATTTTGTCTTAATACTTCAGAGGCATTTTCTGACTTTATATAAATCAGCTCTTTTCCTTTCAAAACCAACAGCAAATGTTATTTTCATATTTTCTCATACTCCTTAACAGCAAACATTTTTTCAAGAAACTTGCTGCTATTTTTTTCCAGTCTTAAAAACTGACCTTTTCTACCACATATTTTCCAAAATGAATTATAAAGCAGAATTATTTTTATCTTGTGTGTATCTTAATATATTAAACAAAGTTTGAATTTTAATTGATTGAGCATTATTCATTCATTGCTTTTATTGAATGAAAAAGTTCAAATGGGTGGAAAACTCCTTTTTAGAGGAGATCCAGGGAGAAAACTTTCACAAGAGACAGAGAAAGTAACATACATACATACAAAATGTGATGAATCAATTGAATATACAGTAATTATCCAGTTTTTTTTTTGTGCTAAGAGTTGAGAGCTATGGTGACAAGTGAGAACTGAATTTGTATTCCCTCATTATTGGCTTTGTCCAGTTTTTTTGTGCTAACAGGATGAGAGCTATGGTAAGAAGTGAGAAATGAATTCACTAAATGATAGCCATTAAGTTTCAGTCTTCCTACTTTTCAGGAAGCTGCTGATTTGGTATAGTGGTATGTTCTGACTGTAGTGCATAGAGTCCTGTCCTGGGTTCAAAACTTGCCAATGAAATGCATGGTGGTAACACATTTTATTCTAGCAACTTTACAAAATTATACAAGCAATGTTTAAAATGTGCCCCTGGTTTTTGACCTTTTGCCCCCCCCCCCCAAAAAAAATGAAATTGAAAATAAGGGTGAAACACTGTGCAAGATGCCTATGGCTACCACTACTGTCATTTTATTTATAGTGTGGGTATGGAAGTAGACTTTTATGATGGAAATGTTCTGAATTGGGCAGTTTTATCATTATTGGTTCATGCGTTTTGTTTCATTGCCTACAGTATAGCCTACTGGAAAAATGTTCAAACAATAAATTTAAAATGCGCTCTAACAAGTGTGTTGTATAATACAACTTGTATTATACAAGGAATATAATTTAATAAAGTCAGGAAGGTGTATCAAAGAAAAGAACACATGTATGTTTCCTGTTTTGTGTGCAAGGGGACAATGATTTGAAAACAGCCCAAAGGTAATCTTTATCCACCACTGACCAGATGCATTTTCTTTGGATGTGGTGTGAGTTTCAATGCTGTTTCAATTAATATGAGTTTCAAGGGCAGAGAAGTTTTAATGCCAAGCCTGTTTTCATTGTGAGATTTTATTGCTTTGTTTACCAGATGTCTATTAGTGTTTCTGCATTGTTGTGCTGTAAAATGTAAAAATCCAAATCATTGTAGAAGTAATGCAGTATGCACACATTAGTGTTTATGGTAAATGGGGCGAAATAGCCAGGTAATGGGACATTGGGATGGCTGCAGGGGGACTCTGGTGCCATATTTTGATTGTTCTTCAGTTTGCGTTTGCAACCTGGTACCCCACAATTCCATTGGAGTGTGTGGGGCTATGCAGTTATGTATGCAAATTAGATGTTAATCAGCATACATATTTGTACCTATTTTTCATGGGCCTTGCCCAGAATTTTTGATGTTTCCAGGTTGAGAGGTATGGTGGGTGCATATATGTGGAATGATTATGTGTGGGTGTGTAGGTGGGTGGTTTGGTGTGACTGTCACATTCACACATAATCAGAGCCTGCAGCATTCCTTCAGAGGTCCACTATACACCGAGGATAACTCTAAATTCCCATGCCTTAACAATATTGAAACCGTATGAGAATTGCAGAATCACTATACACCAGGGATAACCCTAAATTCGGGATGGGGAGAACACTAGACATCAGGGATACTCAATATGGCACACTTTAAAAGCATATCATTAAAAGGTGCAGGGAACCACTAGGCACCAGGGAAAAGTTTCATGCCTTAAAATGTTCTAAGTAGATCTCAACCCCTGTACCCTCCCTGCAGATATTGATCATCTGCACCACCACTAGACACCAGGGATTGCTATTTAAAATAAATTAATGTAAAAAGAATAGACAGGGAAAGGGATTTGAACTGTGCACCCTCTACTCAAGACATTCCTGCATTAGTCTGCTACAGTATCTGATAAATTAGTGCAGCATGTGTTATTTATTGAGGATCTTGGGCATTATGCAATGCCTGTAAGATGATGTGCCATACATAATGAGGGAAAGAAATGGGTAGTGTTAGGCATGCCTCTCCGCCTTGTAAACTGTGTTTACCCCAGCATGCATTTACTGAAGGAAATGAAGTGTAAAACTCAAATGTCTGGCATTAAGAACTCACTGTACTCACCCGTGTATTACCTGGGCAGGGGAAAAAAGCAGCATTCTGACAACAAGGACAGGTAGGGTGTATGTGGTTTGCATATGTATGTGTTATTTACTGTGTACTTGTGTATAAATGTGTATGGGAGAGTGACTAAGGGGAGGGGGGTTCACTCTTCTTACATGACGTGGCCACCACAGTTAACCACAGCCGAAAGTGATGATGTGCACTTTACATTAGTTCTGGAATTCATACACATGCAAATTACCTGATAATGAGGTCTTTACTTATTGTGGCTAATGAAAAGAAGAAAACTGCATTGTGATTGCAGGGACTTTTACTACATTAATGCAGACCATGTGGGCCCACCCTAGAGATTTTAATGAATCCATGGGAGTGTCTTGCATTAAAAAAATGTGCGTATGTGTTTATATGTATGTGTGTGTGTGTGTGTGTGTGTGTGTGTGTGTGTGTGTGTATGTATGTATATATATATATATATATATATATATATATATATATATATATATATATATATATATAAAATTAAATAAGCTTTGTGAGTCAGTGGTGGCTTTGCAGTAAAAGTCAGTAAGTGACTTTACATCAGTGCTGTTTCATTTTTTGATATATATCAATGACATCATCCAAATGGAAAGATGAAAAGTCAGCAAGCAAAGGAGAGTAGTAGTGCTGAAATTGAATTATTCCTCAAGTCTTGGTGAGTACCTTCATGAGGTGGACCCTGTTTTCACAAAATCTTACCAAGGTGACACTGATATATAGACTGTACTTATATAGCATATATTATGGACAGAAGTAGGTCAAAAATTAAGAGAGAGATCTGGGTGCATGAGACCCAGGATAAAAAAGAGCCCAGTTCTGGTAGGTGCACTGGTGCCAGGACTGGAAAAAAATAGTTTAGAATCCTCAAAATAAGGAGACATTCCTATAATGGAACCAGGCCAGGCCCAGGGAGAGGATGGCCCCCTGTTGTAGAAGGAAGTAGCAGTTCACAAAAATCACAAAAACTGATAGCCCAAAGAAAAGACATAAAGATGATAGCATGGAGTATTAGAGGATAAGAAAGAAATTATGTATTGTTGCTATTATGCAAAAAGCCAAGAATTTCTAAACAGAAGATATACAAAACTATTGAGAGAAATTAGAGGAAAGAAAAATACTTCTACAAGAAAAACTCAGAAGCTGCAAATGAAAATTTGCATTCATTAATACAACAGATTTGTGAAAAACAGTATATAGATTAAGAAACTTTGATCTGCTTCGAAAAAGAAGCATCTGAGGAAGTGCGAAAATATAAATAAAACCAAAAGATATTTGAAATGTATAAAAAAGAAATATGGACATGGAAAAGAAAGAGATATTTGATATGGTGCACAATTTACAGAAAGGAGAAAGCCAAATTAATCAGTATAAAGAAGGCAGCCCCAAAGATATTCAAAGAAAACTACAAGCAAAGAAAAGATTAGTAAAGTAGAAGTTAAAAAATAGAAGTTGAAATTATGGAGTGGCTGCGAAGTGAAGAATTTGGTGTAGAAGGTTTAACACAGGTTACATCACAGCATGATGGAGAGAGTCCCAAAGTAAGGAGAAACAGGAACATCATGAGACATCTGAAGAAGAAATATGGACATGAGAAAGAAAAAGAGATTTAATATAATGCAATATTTATGCAAAGTAGAAAGCAAAACTAACCAATACAAAAAGAGCAGCACCAAAGATATTTGAAGGGAAATGCAGGCAAAGGAATCTGGACATGGAAAACTTTGCAATACAAAAATAAGAAGACAAAGAGGAAAAGTAGAAAAGGAGATTAGTAATGGAAAAGTTAAAGAAATAGGAACTGAGGTTAAGGAGTACCTGCAAAGTGAAGGATTCAGTGTAGAAAATTGAATGTAGAAAGCACTACAACAGGATAGAGCAATGGACATCAAATTAAGGGGAAACCAGTGGAACAGGAAACAATTGGTCAGGTGCTATATCAAGATATTTTGGAGCCTTCCACAGGAAAACAGTATAAATCTTCACTTGAAGCTAGACAGCAAGGGAAGGAACTGGAAACTCTGATGCAGTCGATGTTGAGAAGTAATAGGCCAGTGAGCTCCCATATGACAGAGCCATACCGTCTCAACCTGGAAACATCAAAAATTTGGACAACGGCCCATGAAAATAGGTACAAATTTGTATGCTGATTTACATAAAATTTACCATCATAAATATATAACTCCATCCACTTCAATGGAATTGTGGGATGCCAACTTTCAAAACGCAAACTGAAGAACAGACAAACAAAATATGGCCCCAGACCCTGTAGTAAATAGTAACCATTTTTTTAAAATGTGTAGCAATGATATTCACTGGGAAGGGAGAAGATGAATCTTAGGATTTTGTTTTTGGTGACTTACAGTAAGTGGGCTTTGTGGTAAGGGTAGAGCATTTAATGGTACGCAATATTCTAATCTTAGCAAAAGAGTATTATAGTTTGCTAGGACCTCTAAAAGTCATTCTGATCAGTGGCATAACTTGAGTTTTCTGCCCTTCCCCCTCACAAAACCATGGTCGAATGGGGCCTCTCATACACAGCCCTCCCCCCTGCAGCCATTCCAGTCTCCTGTCACTTGGCTATTTCCCCCCATTTACCATAAACACTGTAATGTGCATACTGCTTTACTTCTATGATTATTTGGATTTCATTTAAAACTTTTATTTTACATTTTATAGCACAAACACTAATTGACATCTGCTAAACAAAGCAATACAATCTCACAATGAAAATAGACTTAGCATTAAAACTTCTCTGCCCTTGAAACTCACATTCATTGAAACCCACATTCAAAGAAAATGCATTTGGCCAGTGCCGGATAAAGATTACCTTTGGGCTGTTTACAAATCATAGGTCCCTTGCACACATAACATACATGTGTTCCTTTATACACCTTCCTGATTGTATTAAATTACATTCCTTGTATAATACAGCACACTTAGAGCATGTTTTAAATTTATTGTTGTGAACATTTTTCCAGTAAACAATGAAACAAAACGCATGAGCCAGTAATTACAAAACTGCCCAATTCAGAACATTTCCATAGTAAAAATCTACTCAAACTTCTACAGTCCACTAGTATCAGTAAATATGTACAATCTCCACAGAAGTAAAAGTCATCTAAATAATTCCACATTAAAGAGGTCTGTAAGATGTGTAATGAATAAAGAGGTTGCTGCTAGCAAACAACTTAATATTTCATTGTTTCCTCCACAAATAAAGTGCCTATGTTACATTAAAAAATAATAAACTAGTAATATTGCAATAGGGGAATAGATGGCAAACTGATAGGTTCATAGTTACTAGGCATCTCCACCAAAGAGGACATTCTCAGGACTGCAGCATCCACCCCCTTTAAAAGTACAACACAGTACAGTATCAGCAATCCATCTATATACTGTGGGAGTAGAACCCACAGCCTTCTGCATCAAAAGCAAGTATTCTACCTCTTGTGCTACTAACAACAAACACAAACAGACTTGAGAAAACCAGCACTAAACGTCTTTCCCCTTGAAGAATTATACAGCACAAGAAATCTGTAAAAAGCCAACATTTATGGGGGGGGGGGTGGCAAATGCCCAAAACCAGGGACACATTTTAAACATTGCTTGTATAATCTTAGAAAAGTTGCTAGAATAAAATGTTTTGAGTTACCATTCCTTTCCTCAAAGATAGGAAGACTGAAACTTAAATGGCTATAATTATTTAGTGAATTCAGTTCTCACTGATTTGCCATAAAACCACACATTTTAAAAGGAACAGGAAAATTATATGACATCCTCTGTTGGTTTCTTGCTGTTACTTGCATTTACATGCATGCATACTATTTATCGTGACCAACTAGTCTTATTACTGCATTGTACTAAGTACAATAAATACACGGAGACAACTGCTTTAGTTAATACACTTTTGATTACATTTTCCTTTCGAATCTGCAAGCATGCAGCTCTCTATGGCAAATTCCCAGAGCTTAGTTACTGTTACACTCATATTTATACCAAAAGGGCTGATATTTTTTCTCAGAGTCTGATGTATAACAGTTTTTTCTTTGTATAGCAGTTTTCCTTTGTTCCCTTGTTCTTTGTAGTTTGATGATCCATGGAAACTCAGTGCAGCATCTAATAGAGAGAGAGAGAGAGATGTTTACTGAAATGTTTGTCAGTCTTTGATTCTTTTTCTAAGTTTATGTATGCCTGACCTTGTTTAGCTAACTATGCTGTTATAGTTGTGTTAAATATTATTCTCCCAAAGGTACATGCTGTATGTGTTTTACAACAGAAATTGTCTTGTGTTCTGTTTTGTGTAGCATTTTCCTTACTAAGTTTTATTAAGTCCCTCTTTTGATGTTTAGAATGATGCAAATGAAATGCAGATGTCTGTGTTGAATGCCTCGTCTCGCAGCTGCATTTTTATCTATAGTCCTTGAAGCATGTTCCAGACACTGAACATTCAGCTTGTCTCAAGCTGTACCAGAATATATGTATACTAGCAAACAGAAATACATATATTTAACTAACTACATTATTTCTACATATATTATAGCAACAGGTGTGTATATGCATCTAACTAGCAAATTGATGTGCACATGAATTTATACATTTTTAAACATATTTATCACTCTATACATTCCCTCTGTTTTATTTTAAATAAAACTGTCTACATTAGTATGTACTTTTTAGTTAAGTTATATTGCTATTAACTAGAAACACATTGGGAAACAAAACCTTTAGTTTTCTTTTGATACAGCAAGTTAACACAATTTAATATTGTCAACACAATGATGACAACCATTACTATTTGAACTGGATGAATCTGAATATGACTCTATACAGTGATGTTTTATACAGTAATGTATTGACAATGCTTGAGGATTTTATTGCAAAGACATTGCAGTCTTGTTTTAAAGAAAAACACATCACAAATGTCAAGCTTTGACTTGTTACTTTACTTGCATAGATAAACCATTTACTATATACTGTACAGAATACACTTGCTTGTACAGATTGTTTTTGCATTTATACATACATAGCTGTAATGTACACTCAGTCCAATTTCCAAACCTAGCATTAAACTGAAGCTTGCTAATTACATTACTTGAAACATTAAAATGTATTTTTGGTATTACCACTTTGCACTTTTATTTGAGTC
This sequence comes from Protopterus annectens, assembly GCF_019279795.1. NCBI lineage: Eukaryota > Metazoa > Chordata > Ceratodontiformes > Protopteridae > Protopterus > Protopterus annectens. Next base: position 1,222,340,373 of record NC_056745.1, read on the forward strand.
TTTTTTGCAGTACTGTTTATACAGTTAGTGTAAAATTGAAAGCATGCCTTTCCCCCTGTAGTATACATCATTTTATTGCAGTATTGTTTATTTGCTTTATGCTGTGAGAATTGAATGTATGCTTGTCCTTTGGCTGTTACTTAGACTGTGACAGTTTGGTCTTACACATTTGCTCATTTTTTTTGGCCATTTTTAAAAACAGAAAATATTTTTATAAAACTTTTGCTTTTGCTTATACTGTCAAAGTTGTAATAGGAATTTATTTTACTCATTTTGAAAATACATTTACTGTTACTGCTAGCTATTCATACCCTCCCTTTTTTAAAGGGACCTGCATAATTTTTTTAACTGCATACCATAGCCCATGTACTGACTGTACTTGGTGTAGTATTTACTTGCAAACATTTACTCTTTTTGCTTAATGCTGCATGTGAATACTTAACAATAATGTTTTAGAAAAACATAAGCCATTTGGCCTGGTGACCAGTCTTGTTTTCTTGACCTTATATATTTCAGTACCGGTAACATTTTATCTTATACAAAATTCCTTGTAACTACCCATTCCAGCCTGGAAAGATTTGAGCTTACATTACTTACTTTTTCTTTGTGCGCATTTAGGTTTGGGTCCTGGTTGGCTCGCCACTGAAAAATTATATGACGTCTTCTGTTTCTTTCTTGCTGTTACTTGCATTTACATGCATGCATACTATTTATTGTGACCAACTAGTCTTATTACTGTATTGTACTAAGTACAATGAATATACGGAGACAATTGCTTTAGTTAACACATTTTCTATTACATTTTCCTTTCAGATCTACAAGCATGCAACACAGATACTGTCAGCTCTCTATGGCAAATTCCCAAAGCTTGTTTACTGTTACCAAAAGGTCTGATATTTTTTCTCAGAGTCTTATGTATAACAGTTTTTTCTTTGTATAACAGTTTTCCATTGTTCCTTTGTCCTTGGTTCTTTGTAGTTTGATGAGCCATAGAAACTCAGTCTTGTATTATCTGAAACATGGTGTTCCAGCACTATCTGAAACTTGATGTTACATCTCTTTATTTCGTCGATGTCCTTCCAGCTGCCATCTGTGCAGTTATTTTTACAGACTTTGTTTCTCAATAACATACTCCTTTACATGGATGCCAATATCTAAGCTATGCCAGCACACTTACTACTACTTATTTTTCAGCATTTCATACTATTTCTAAATTAACCCTTTATATTTCATATCATTCTTGCAGCTTTTTATTCAAACTAATAATCATGCTAGCAACAGTTTGAAAAGGCAGTGTATACTAAAATTCTTTCAGAACAGACCAAAAGTATGAGCCAAACATTCTAGAAATTCTGTAAAACTTTGGACAGTTGAGTACTATGGTGAGCTCCTTGAATCAGAAGTGGTGGTGGTATGGGTAGGGAATTTAGGCTCTTGCTGCTTGTACTGAAGGTGCAGGGTTTGAGTCTGGGTAACTCTAACCACCAGTTATACCTAACTGGGGCATTTCAGACACACACACACACACACACACACACACACACACACACAGAGTAATGGTAAAACACACACTAAAAGTAATGGTAATGCCTGTAGCCAGTTAAGCACAGCACACATGAAAAGTTTCTCCTGCCGTAATGCCTGTGGCTGTTAATCAAGTATGTGCACAGTTTCTCCTGCTGGCCATTTCTCAAAAGTAAAGCACACGTGTACAGTTCTTCTGCCATTAAGTAAATGTTTCTCCTGCCGTAATGCCACCAGCCACACACACAGTAAATTAAAAGTAATGGTAATGCCTGCCTGCAGCCAGTAAAGCACAGTTTTCCTTACAAACAAAGAAAAACACACACACACACACACACACACACACACACACAGAGTAAATTAAAAGTAATGGTAATGCCTGCAGACAGTAACACACATAGAGTAAAATAAAATAATGGTAATGCCTGCAGCCAGTAACACGCATAGAGTAAAATAAAATAATGGTAATGCCTGCAGCCAGTAAAGCACAGTTCTCCTGCCATTAAGTAAGTTTCCCCTGCTGTAATGCCTGCAGCCATTAGTTAAGTATGTAATACAAAGTTTGTTAGTTAAGCACAGATGTTCTTCATGCTTCACTGTTACAGTCATTACATTTGGGTAATCTGCTGGCAGGTTGCCCTCAGTCGGCATGAATAACAAAGTCTTGGGTCCTGCGTCGGTTGCGGTCTCCTCTTCCATGACGTCAGGTCATCAGGGGTGTAAAGCATGCAGCCGACGCCATTTTATTCAGTCTTTCTTGCCGCACGGTGCCCGAAGCAGAAGCAGTTTGCAAGTGCCGGTCGTCCGACTCCTGAAATTTTCGCATTCAAGTTTCAGAACCGAAGTCTTCAAACTAAAGCGAAGTACCCCATTGGGAAAACTTTTTCTTGCTCCTTACCGATGTTAGTAAAAGTTAATAATTGCATTACTTGTGGGAAGCAAATACCTCATAAGGATTTTCATTTGTACTGTATTCCTTGCCTAGGCCCAGATCATAACATGCCTTGCTGTCGGTTTTGTGCTAGATTTAACCAACACACTATTAAACGTCAGTATTGTTTTGCTTCTAAATATTTTGGATCAAGATTTAATTATCCTGAAATGTCGTCGGTTAGAAATCTGACTACCGGAGTTCACAAAAAACGCAAAGAAAAAGACAGAGACAGACTGTCGAGGTCCAAAACCGACGACAAAGCTTCTCCTAAGCCAGTCGCCGGTTTTCCAGTACTCAGTGAGGCGCTTTCACAGCCCCTGATATCCACTGCGTTTGAGTCACAGGCCTCTATCGAGACCTATTCGGAGTCCAGTATGCCACAAGATTCTCAGAGTATTGAACCCGCGGATGTCTCTCCCTTGGATGGATCCGGAGCTGCTGAGCAGGTACTGGCTTCTGAGGGTGTTTTCAGGCCTCAACATTTTTATATTAAGCCGATGCCAGCCTTAAAAACAAGGTCAAAAACCTCTTCTATGTCTAAAAAAATGACTCATGAATCACATGCTCAGGCCCCTATGCCTAAAAAACAGATGATCAAAATGGCTGAGGACTTAATTACCTTGATCGGGGGTTCCCAACCCCCCTGATAAGAGTCCTAGGCAAGGCACTGATTATGAATCTTCAGATTAGGTTTCCATTTCTTTTGATTCCTCTTCTTATCAGGAATTTTCTATTCCACCCTATGAGGATTCTGATGCAGAGGAATCCATCCCATCTGCATCTCCTCCTGAGGATTACTCTTTTGGAGAGACTTTGCATACTTTAAGGGAACATTTTCACTGGGAGAGTCAGGACTTATCTGAATCAAAAAAGAGGCTTAGGGATTTCCTTCTTCTTCCTAAGCATAGGCCTTTAGCTATGCCTCCTGTATTAGACATTGTTGATGATGTGTTTTCGGAATCAAGCATGGCTCCTGATTCCCTACCTCTGGCTCATAGTAAGCCAGACAGATATTACAGGGTTCCTGACTCCCACAAATTTCTATTCAAAAATCCTGCTGCTGATCCAGAGACTATTTCTCAGGGTCCTAAGGGTGTAAAGGCCTCTACAGCCAAAAATCCTACCCCCTCTGATAGAGATTCCAGGGCGCTGGATAGATGGGGAAGAAGGTTTATACATCTGCTACCTTGGCAATCAGAGCCTTAAACTGCCAGTTTCATATGCTTAAATATCAACAGCATGTTATGGGTTTACTGAAACAGAAAATGATGTTGATTTCTGATTGTGTGAAAATAGAGTTACAGGAATTATTGCATTCAGCAGAACAGGTTGGGAAGCATACTTTGCAAAGTGGTTTTGATTCCTTGGAGGCCTCTTGCAGGGCCGCAGTTACTGGATCTGTGATTAGAAGGCATGCCTGGCTCAAGGAGAAAAATCTGCGTGATCATGTTAAAGCTATATTGTTGGATGCCCCCTTGCAGCATAATACTCTGTTTGGTAATAAGGCAGAAGAGGTTTTAAAGAAAATGGAAGACAAAGCTAAATCTATGCAAACTGTAAAAGATTTCTTGCAAGTGCAGCCACCCAGGTTTAGTAGGCACTGGCCTACTAAAAATTGGTCCTTTCCTATGTCCAACAGAGCCACCCAGGGCAAATCCAGGCACTCAAAAGGCTCCAGATATGAATCACAGGGTTCTTACAGGTCAAAGCAATGGGGTGCTTCCACCTCCAAATCTGGAGGAAACAAAGCACAACCCTACAGTAAGCAGTCTCAATGACTTTAATCTACCATCACCAAGTACTTATCTTTTGGCAGCCCCCTTGGGGGGAAAACTAGCATGCCATGCTCAAAATTGGCAGTTAATTACCCAGGACAAGTGGGTTTTGAACATAGTATCCCAGGGGTACAGATTTCATTTCCATACTTTGCCAATTCCAAACGGATGGCCAGATCTGCCACAAAATCAGTGGGCAGAGGCTCAGAAATAAGTTATGTCCCTCATGGCTATGGGGGCTATTCAACCAGTACCAGAAAAGGAAAAAGGACAAGGTTTTTATTCAAGACTTTTCCTGGTACCCAGAAAAGGCAATTTCTGGCATCCAATATTGGACTTATCGATTTTGAACACGTTCCTGGACATTCCAAATTTCAAAATGCCGACTTTACAACAGCTACTGCCTATGCTGGGCAGGAACGCTTGGTTAGTGACTCTAGACTTAAAAGAGGCATACCTGCATATCCCAATAAGGGAATCATGCAGAAGATACCTCCGCTTCAAGGCAGGTTTTTTGCATTACCAATTCTCTGCACTGACCTTTGGCTTATCTACTGCGCCCAGGGTCTTTACAAAGTGCCTGGCACCAGTAATTGCATTCTGCAGACAAAGGAGCATACAAATTTATCCTTATCTGGACGACTGTCTCATTCAAGCAGAGGACAAGGACACTCTTCTTCAACATCTGGCATTTGTAAAAAGGCTTCTAACATGCCTAGGATACACAATAAATGAAAAGAAATTCCAACTGGTACCCTCTCAAATAATTACATTCCTGGGTGCAAGCTTGAATACAACTGTCCAAATGGCTTACCTTACGCCAGACAAACAAAGGCAACTGACAATATATTTCAAACAAATGGCAACAAAAACCCAGTTATCTGGAAGACAAATTCTGCAGGCTTTGGGGTTCATGGCATCCTGCATTCTACTAATTCCATATGCGAGACTGCATAAGAGGAAACTTCAATGGTACCTAAAAAGTTTATGGAGCCAACATTGTCACAGTCTGGAAACAATTCCTCTCATTTCCTGCCTTACAACAGGAGTTTCTTTGGTGGGCAGGGGCATGTCACCAAAACGACGGACTGTCATTCACTCTACCCCCTAGCTACAGACTCATCAGACTATGCTTGGGGGGCCCACCTGGCTGGGAGATGCATTCAAGGCAAATGGAGCCCAAAACAAATGCATCTGCATATCAACCAGAAGGAGATGCTAGCTGTTCAGAATGCTCTGACAGACTTCAAGGACTTACTTCATCCGGGAGAACTACTGATAAAGATGGACAACACCATGGTTATGTGGTACATAAACAAGCAGGGGGGTACAAATTTCTACCCCCTTTGCAGACTAGCCATGGCATTGTGGAACACAGCTTTGACTTACTAAATACATCTTCAAGCTCAGTTCCTGCCAGGAAAACAAAATACTCTGGCAGATGACCTAAGCAGAAATCTTATGGACCCGCATGAATGGAAACTGGATCCACAAATCTTCAGCATGTTAACACAGAAATGGGGGAGCCCAGACATAGATCTACTTGCCTCTCCCCAAAATTATCAGTTGGGCAAATTCTGCACAAGAACTCATCACAAAAAAGCATGGAAAGTGGATGCACTATCCTTCAGGTGGAAAAACCTATCAATCTATGCCTTTCCCCCTCTGCCTCTTCTCTCCAAGGTCTTACTAAAGGTCAGACAGGAAAAAACAAAAATGATCCTAGTTGCTCCAGACTGGTTTCGCCAACACTGGTACCCACTTCTAAGGAATATGTCTCAACTTCCCCCTTGGTACTTGCCTCAAATACCTCATCTACTGTCTCAACAGAACAATCAAATTCTGCACACTCAGCTCCAAACTCTGAACCTTGCAGCATGGCTGATCATTTAATTATTCAAACAACACCTCTCAGTAAATCTGTGATGGATGTCATTTTGGAAGCCAGAAGGCCTAGTACTAGAAAATCTTATGCTGATAAATGGAAGAGATTCTGTGATCGGAACCAAGCACAAGGAACAGGCAGATCAAAGCCCAATATTCCTCAGATTTTACAATATTTGACTGAGATGCTTGACAAGGGCGTATCTTTTTCTTCAATAAAAATCCATGCCTCTGCCATCTCGGCTCATTACAACACAGAGCCTCCCTCTTTTTTCTCATCCTCTGCTTAAACAGTATCTTAGAGGGGCCAAAAATGTAAGGCCTCCCAGAAGATCACCAACTCCTACATGGGACCTCAATGTTGTGCTGGAAAAACTCACCCTGCCTCCTTTTGAACCAACAGTTACTGCAGATATAAAATTTATATCTTGGAAAACAGCTTTTCTCTTGGCAGTCACTTCAGCAAGAAGGGTTTCAGAGGTTCAGGCTCTCATGGCTGTGGAGCCTTTTATTACATTTTACCCAGACAGGGTGTCCCTCAGGACCAATCCTTCTTTTATGCCTAAAGTGGTATCCAGTGTGGCTCTTAACCAGACAATTCACCTGCCAACATTTTACCCAAATCCGCAGAACAAGGGGGGAGCGGATTCTGCATTCATTGGACATACACAGACAACTAAGATTCTACTTGAACAGGACCAAATCTCTAAGAAGGTCTGAGCAGCTACTGGTAGCATTTGCTGCAGGGTCAGAGGGGAAGGCTATATCAAAACAGACTATTTCTAAGTGGATAAGCCACTGCATTCGTTTCTGCTACTTACACCATGGTAAACTTGTGCCCAAGGGGATCAGGTCTCATTCCACCAGGGCTGCCTCTACCTCAGCAGCTTTTCTCAAAGGGGTTCCAACCAAAGACATTCTGGAGGCTGCTACTTGGAGCTCTGTTCATACCTTCACAAAGCATTATCATTTGCCTCTCTTCTCCAAATCCAGGGCAGGCTTTGCAACTGCAGTTCTGCAGGGCCTTATAGCCGCTCCTAATGCTGTTTAATTCCATCCTCCCATCCATAGCTTTGGAATTCTACCCAAATGGAATGACATTTGACCGTTGATGGTGCTTCTGTCATTGTAGTGGACATGTACTATGTATCATTCATTGGATACATATTATACATCATTCCTTGCAGTGGATATGTATTATATATCACCCATTTTCATGGACATGTTCTAACTATTACTCATATTGGATGTATGCTAAACATCACATATTACAGTGCATGTGTGCTGTGCCTCAGTCATGGCAGTAGATGAATTATGTGCATCATTACAGTGGATATTCTAAATTGTTTATTGCACTGGATGTGTGCTGTGTAACAGTACATTACACTGGATGTGTGCCATGTCTGTCAGTGTATTGTATGTGTACCATGCATTAACTGCAGTGGATGTGTATTGTACATCACTCATTGCAGTGGATAGATTCTGTATGTGATTCATCTGGTATTACAGTGGACATATACCGTACATCATTCTTTATAATGGCTGTGTACCATACATCATACATTGTAGTGGATGTGTATGTGTATCACTCACTCCAGTGAGTGTGCACCATGTCAACAAAATGATGACATAGTTCCTTTCATGAAACAAGTGTACCTTGTTGCAGTGGATGCCCGTTGTAGATTGCCTAAAGTAATTCATTAAAGAGTCAACTACAACTGGAAATGCTTTGTTTATACTGAAGTCAATATTTTCAAGAAAAATCTTGTCTCAGCAGATAGTTGTGATACTTGATCCACAGTTCACATCAATAGAAACTACAAGAAAGACCCAGCCAAGCAAGAATCTTCACTGTGTAATGCTTTAAACCTCCTGTGGTGGAGACACATGGTGTGTGTATGTGAGTATAATTCAAATAACTGTTTAAGAACATAATGGTGTTTCAGCTACATTGCTTCTGAATGCCTTAGCTTTTTACTTTCAAGTCTTTATGAGTATTCAGGCCAGTAAAGCCAAACCCACTTGCTATAGACAAGCATGTTTCAGCCTTTTTTTACCTCATCATTACAGCATAAGTGGATTGTTTGGCTATGGTTTAGAAACACATTGCTTAAAATTGAGTCTGATGTCCATAAACAATAAGGTGTCTGCAAAATATCCCAAATAACATCCAAACCAAAGGGTAAAAAGATCAAACAGGCAAACCATTCAATAAAAACTGCAAGAAAGACCCAGCCATGAGTTTCCACTGCAGAAGGTTTAAGGTATTACACAGTAACGATTCTAGCTTAGCTAGGTTTAAGGTATTACACAGTAACGATTCTAGCTTAGCTGGGTCTTTCTTACATGGAATGTTTTGTGTGACTTTTTACTTTTTGGTTTATACACAGTTTGCATTACAGGATTTCACAATGTATGAAACAAAACAGCATTGAGTATTTTGCATCTTTACACAATTTTTGGTGGGCTATAAAGTAATCATTCACAAAGATATCATAATGAGAATCCCTTACAGCATTAGACAATTTTCTGTTTGTTTACCATAATGTTTCATGTGCAGCAACCAGTGCTTTACTGGCAGTGTTATATTTGAAGAGAAGATTTTCATTACTGATTTTTATAAAATATGGAATGTTTTTACATCTGTATAATACCACCATTTGTATGACCATTAAGCCTACATTGTCTTTGGTTAGCATTTTTTCTATTTATTTTTTTTAATAACAAGTTAGATATTAGTTACTTAAGCAATAACCGATGATGTCGGTGTGGTGTATTAAGATTTACCCACGGTTGGTGTGGTTTAATCATGAGGGCGATAATTAATTGCAGTCATTGTATAATTTTGTATTATACCTTTATATGTATCTTAATCTGATATGTAATCTGCCCTGCCTGTGGCCCATGTCATTGCCGAACAGGGTCCTTAGAGTAGTCGGTCTGTTAGCTTTAATAAATTAGTAATGTAAGTAATTCCAAATTGGATTTGCTGAAGCCAGATGTGTACATGATACAGAATTCAACATATGAATAATAAGCTGTTAAGAATTTCACAAATTATATGCAAATATTTGTTTAAGATTATAGAACTGATAAATTATTTTTTGACCAAGTCATTTCAAGGAATGGAAAATTATGGCTGATAAAGTGCACTGTATGTGAAGGAGATTTTGGTCAGTTAAAGCACGATTACCACCAAGATGACCTAAGATCATTGACTTTCTGTCTGTGTTTTGTTTCATAAAAGGTTTCACAATGTATTTGGCTAAGAATGCTAGGTAGTTGGAGTGATGATGACCAGGTGTATATTAGACAGGCCTAGTGGGACCCAAAGGAAAACCCCAATATGAAGGTCTAACCAAAGAGAAGCAAATGTTTAACAACACACTTTAGACAGCTGGTTGCCCAGTTTTGCACCCTAAGAATAAAAGAAAAAAACATCTCAGCATGAATGGTCACGGAGATAGCAAACCATTTTTTATACCAAGATGGTTGACATACCAGTCTTTCACTCCAGGAAAGATGATAATCCAGAAGGTAATGGATAAATAAAATCAAGTATGACAATTAATCCACCATAGTGTCCCTAGCAGATACTTCAGGTGTGTCTTCTGCTAGGGACACTATGGTGCATTACCACTAATGCACCATAGTGTCCTTAGCAGAATGCACACATGAAGTATCTGTCTGGGCCACTGTTTCAATTCAGTATGACCAGCTATTAGGGGCACTATCCTGAGTACTGAACAAAACCTCCTCAGAAGCAAAAATCAGTAAGACTAGAGCATATTTGTGTAAATACATCAAGTGGTGCATTTAAAATATGTCCAACCATATCACTGCTGCAGTATACTTTTCTTTGCCTAAGGAATCTCCTGTCAAGGATAATCCAGCATCTGTCCAGTATTAAAAAGGCCTTTAGGAGGTGCTGTATGTTACACGTATGCTTCTGACACAAGGCATAGGGTATATAGGTGATGTACGGATGCAAACACTCAGAACTTCTTTGCCAGTCTGAATGCCATTATCGAAAAAACAGTCTGAACTCCCTTCTGCTTTGTTGGTTACCAAGCTGTTTTCAGATAAGTTTATTTTCTCCTTTTTTCTATTTTTGTATCATATTGTGTTCATGTTATCCAGAAAGGGAAAATGTCAGTGTGGGAGGCAGATTCCCCATAAAGACCATCATGACCAGTGTCTTTTTTTGCTTGGGTGCTTCCCATGACCATACAGAGTACACTATCTGCCAGGCATTTATAAGACCCTACATAGTCATCTCTCCTCCTTGTCCCTATATCTTGAGAATCAATGTCTTAAGCTGTTGGCTCAGGGTGCTATGGCAGAATCCTCCCATCCTGAGAGCCAGACATCTGCTAAGAAGGCCAAAATGGTTAAGCCTGATGCAGTTACTGTCCAGCCTCCCCTGACATCTCTCTAGAGGCTAGTGAAAGCCCTTCTGGTGCTTGCTTTGGACTCCTCTGCATTGACCCCATGGAAAGCTGACATGTATCTGAAATCTCGCACATCTTCAGAGGCTTGGCATCCGCACTTGATGTTGAGGGGGAGCCTCAGCTGATAATATCCAAGGGGGATAGGGGGTTTCCTCAGATTTTAGTAAGGGAGAGACTCTTGGGTGCTGTGTATTATCCGTTAGGGTTATTTCATGGTTTGGAAACCCCTTCCTCCTTTCTCAGGGATTCCCTAACCTCCTCAAGAACGTTTCCTTCCATTCCAGAGGTTCTGAAATCTCTCTTGAATCAGAGCAGCATTTAGCTTGTTTTCCCCATCCAGTTGGGGAAAGGGTTTTACTCCAGAATATTTTTGGTTCCCTTGAAGGAAAGGACATAGAGACCATTTCTGGATTTTTCTCTACTCAACACCTTTCTCAAGGTTCTTTCTTTCCAGATGTTATCCCTTCAGACCTTGTCTCAACTTCTTCTTGTCCAAGCCTTTATGGTTTCTCTAGACCTCAAAGATACATATCTTGACATCCCCATTCACCATTTGTTCTGAAATGTTTACATTTCTCTGTTTTTTTCCTTACATTTTCAGTTCTCTGCTTTGCCCTTTGGCCATTCCACTGCCCCAAGGGTATTCACCATATGCCTTGCGCCTGTCATTGCCTTTTGCAGGTTTCAGGGATTACAGATTTTCCTTATCTAGATGGCCTGCTTATTCAAGCTCCTCCTCCCAGCAGTCTTTTGCAGGATCTCCAGTTTACCATTTATCTTTTACAAAGTCTGGGGTTTACAAAAAAACACCAGAAATCAGTCCTGATGCCTTCCCAGGATTATGTTTTCCTCAGTTGCAGGCTTCAGACCGTTCCTATGATGGCATCTCTCCCTGCTCCCAAGGTTCTGTTTCTGACATTTTCTAGTCTCTTCTTCCTCTATAGTTTTGTCACAGTCAGGGAATTTCTCGGGGTTCTGGGATTATGACCTCCACTATTCCCATGCTCTCTCTCTCGCTAGACCCCATAGGAGGAAATTTCAATGGTACCTCAAATCAGTGTGGCTCCAACATTTCTACCCCATGGAGTTCCTTGTTCCTTTTCTTCCTTGTCTCAAACTTGATCTTCAGTGGTGGATTCATCAACTCTCTCTCAGTCCAGAACTTCCCTTTCAGGAGCTGTTGATGGACACCTCAGATGTGGGGTGGGAACTTTTTGTAGCCCCCTAAAGGTCCAGGGTCTCTGGTCTCCTCATCAGAATTCAGACCATATCAACATAAAAGAGATGAGAGTTCTGCTTCTGGCTCTGCAAGCTTTTTATTCTGTCTTTCTTTCAGTCCCCCTTAAAGTCTTCACAGATAATACCACTGTGATGTGGTATGTCAACAAGGGGGGGGGGGGGTCACGAGGTCTTATCTCCTTTACAAACTATCTCATCAAGTCTGGGATCTAGCTATCCACTATCAAGTGACTCTTCAGGTGGTTTATATTCCCCTCAGAGCACAATCTTGTGGCAGACTCTTTGAGCAAGTCTAGAACACATGTTCATAGGTTTATAGGCTAATAGGAGATTACTAGGCTAATGATTCTAGAGCGCTTACAAGCCTAGCCAGTTTTACCCAGATTTTACACAATTTTCTATCCCTAGGGGAAAGATAAGGGTCAGCAAGCAGAGTTTTGACAGTTTTTTCAGACTGCTTCTGTCCATAAGGAACATGGGCACCACCCCAGGTGTGAATTTTTGATTACCATTCATTGGTCCTGAATACACTTGAAAAACGTCAGGGAAGGGCTCTGTTTCATGTGAATAGGAAGCCTATTCCAGAGGAGAAGCAATATGCAGGACACATATCTATCTTTCCAACATGATCTATTCATGGCAGAGATTTAGATCTTTAGAGCAGGTAACTCTCATGCAGTTTTGTGAATATGCAACATTTCCATTAGGGTTGGGTCAGAGACTGCCTTGTAGGTCAGACACAGATCACCGCTTCAGTAACTGGTAAGCAACTGAATACAGTGATAGGGCTTTTATTCGGACTGCATATGACATGTTGGTGATACCCTGTATTTTTTGGTGAGAAACCGCTGAGGACCCTTCAACTGTTGTAGGTGACTGGTGAGGTACATGCCAAAGGGTGAATTGTACTCAATTATTGGTCTGATGAGGGCCAAGTCAGTAATACCATGACATCTTTAGATCTGAATGCCATGACTGTACTTATAAGCTGAGCCACATAGAAGTTTTTCTCACAACTGTTGTCACATGGTGGTCAAAGTTCAGATTACTAACTATTGGAGTACCCAGATCTCTCACCAATGGGTGCACTCTTAGGGGGTGCTGTCAATGTTGTAATTTGCAGGGGTATTTTATTTCTCAAAATGTATTATTATGCACGTCTTCACATTTAGTTTGAGGTCATGCTTCTGACACCAATCATTAGTTTGCATCAGACCTTTCTGCAGGGTATTAAAATCATTTGGGGACGTCAATGATTGCCCCCAACTTGCAGTCATCAGCAGACTTGGTCAGCCAAAGGCCATCTACAGTTGCCTCAACATCTAAGAAATATATCACAAACAGGAGGGGACCCTGCACTGAGCCATGTGGTATTCCATTGGTGACTGGCCTCTTGCTGGATGTGGATTCCCCCACTCTAACAATGTGTGTCCTGTCCGTGAGCCATTTGGCTATTCATCTGGTGACATAGAGGTTTATGCCCAATTTTGTGAGTTTATCTGTAATACCCAAGTGGAGTATTGTGTCAAATGCCTTAGCTAGGTCAAGGTAGGTGGTATGCACTGTCTTATCCATGACCTTGGTGACCTTCTCAAAGAAGTCCACCAGACTGTGCAGAGAGGACATGCCCTTGATGAAGCCAAACTGGGTTGGGTCTTTCAGTTTAAGCCTGATGTTGTTATAGTCCCTTTGTTCTGCACTGAAGATATGGGTTCAGTTAAGGATATTATTAGGAAACATTGGGAGATCTTAAAAGTGAACCCTGATATCAGGGAGATTGTTGGTGAAGTTCCATACTTTGTATATAAGAACAAACCTAATTTGAAGAGGCTGTTGTGTTACCCCAGGGTTAGTCTAGGGACTGTATGCCATGGTGATGTGGGCACGTCTCCCTACAATCATTGTAGTTTCTGTGACTTCATAGATACTGGTGGTGCTTTTGTATATCCATTGATGAACTATAGGTATCGAGTGGTTGCCAATTGTGACAGAACATGTGGTATATTTAGCGTACTATGTGTCCTGTTATATGTTCTATGTGGGCAAGACAGATAGGAAACTTAGGGATAGGATCCATGAACATCTCTGTCAGATAAGAATTAGGTTAGGGATAGGATCCATGAACATCTCTGCCAGATAAGAATTAGGTCCACAGTGAATGCACTCTCCAAGCATGTTCTAGATACTGATGAGAGCCACAGGTTTAAGTTTATGGTTATTGAGGTGGTCTATCTTAGTCATCGGGGAGGTGACATTAGGAATATAACTGAGACCCGGGAAACCAGATGGATAATTAGACTTAGGGCTGACCAATATCCTGGGCTCAATGATAAGGTGCCCTTTAAACCCATTTTGAAATCCAGGGGGCTAAGGACTTGATAGTCCTTTTTATTTTTATTTTTACTTTATTTCATTTTAAGATTTGTTCATAGATATGGATATGTATTTATATGTGTGTTTATATGTATTCATGTTATAAATATATGTTGTCATTACTATATTTTTATGAAGTGCTGTTTTGTTTGTTTTGATGTTTCTTTAAGAATCAATTAAGTGCTGATTTCCTGCTGTTTTAGGTATAAATGTATGTTGCCTTGATTGGTTTTATGGTCTGATGAAGCCCCACTGGGTGAAAGCGCTTACCTGTCTTTCTGATATGGAATAAACTGTTATGACCACGGTGGGTGTTTATTGAGTCTTTCAGCTCTGTGTTACTCTGATACCCTGTGGAAATGTTTCTTTTAAAATTAAAGTACTTCCCAAATCTAAGCAGCTTTTTATTTCTTTTCATTGTAGGACTTTGGTTTTGGCTGTTACTCAGCAAACCATCTCCTCTTGAATTTCTAAGGCCATTTCCTTTTGTTCTTTTCATGTCAATTGTATTTTCTCATCAGTTAAGGCACATTCTACTAGGGCTGTGAGTACTTTTTTCAAGGGTTTGGATTCCTCCTCCATCCTTGAGGCTGCTACGTGGTCCTTGTTCATACTTTCACTAAACATTGCAAATTGGATTTTATTTCCATGGCCAGGGCTGGTTTTGCCAGGGCTTGTTTTGTGCCCATCTTCCTAGCTCTTGTACTCTCCCTTAGGTAAGACTACTGCAACAGTGATACAGAAGGACAGAGTACAGTTATGTAAAATCTTGCATTAACAATACATGTCCTTCTATTCACTTTTGCAGTGTTTGTACTCTCCCTCTTTCCCTATCTGTACTAGCTCTTGCCCTGTATTTTTGTTACCCTCCTGGCCAAGGGGTCCTTCTTCCTTTATTCTTCAGGATGCATATGTTTTCCTATGTCCATGAGGGTAGTCTGTTCCTCCTGGGGCTTTTTTATGTCTGAGTGTTTGGTCCTCACATCACCTTTATGCCTTACACCTTGTGCAGGGAGCGTATGTGGGATGTACAGTGCCTATAAGACCTAAAGGTTTTGGTATACTGGCTGGACATTGGGCTACCTTGGCAGGAGATCCCGTAGGTGAAGAATACTGCAACAGTAAAGAGAAGGACATCTACTGTTTTAGGTAAGATTTTACACAAGTATACTATATACCATAATTTAGTCTTAATAATTGTATGCTGTGTCTAATTATGGTGGCTGCCAAAAAAAGCAATTACTAGAAAATGGAACCCAAAGTCTAAACCAAATTTACTAGAAGTGGTGAATATAGTAACAGAGAGAAAACAGCTGGAATTGGGTTCTTTAGAAAAGGAAAGGAGCAAACTATATAGGAAAAAAGTGGGAATTGTGGGAACAATATATGCAGAGAAGGAACAAGGTTTAAGAGGCAGGATTTGAATGAGCCATATGATGCTTAACTGACAATGACTGGACAGAAGTGATATTATATTGGGGTTGGGTGGGTGGCCTAATGGTTAAGGTGTTTGCCTTAAAAACACAAGGTGCAGGGTTTGAGTCTCACAAGGGATAATTGGCTAGGCTTAAAATGGCTCACAAGGGCAGTTAGCCTAGTACTAGTCTATGAGCCTATGTTTTCAAGTACAGTTGTTTCAATGGTATCTGTGATGTATTAATGTTTGCAACTAAAGTGGTGTCAATGTGTTTTTTCATTTATATAAATGCAAGATTGTCTGTGTCATGTGATTATTTAATAAAGATGTTTATTGGAAAAAAATAATGTTATGCTACTGACTATGCCTATATGCTATTCAAAAACCAAAGTGGCATTTATATTGGAAATTATAATTGTATTTTATTTCTTTACTTGCCATTTGTTTACCAAGAAAGTCCAAATGAGGAATATCCCCTTTTCAGCAAATGCCTGAGGAGGAAAGATCCACAATTAAATCACTTTTACAGACATATAAAATATAAATACTTAAGAAAACAATACAGTAGTTACATGCAAAGTGTGTACATAGGGCATGAGTACAATCAATTGCATGCGTCATATATACATGCTGTAAGTGGGTAGAACAATCCAGCATATATTGGAAGAAAAACTGCTGCAGTAATAAAGCTAAAATGAGAAAAAAAAACACGACTGTCTAGTTAATACAAATTAATTCCTATGTTTTATGTTGGCTGTAGGAGAGGAAATGGTGCATAAGAAGATGAGGGGGCGACATTTAGTAACTACTGAAGAGCAAATATTTGAGAAGTTATGAAAGGTTTTGTAGAAAAGTTTATGTAAGAGGGAAAGAACAGATGGATAGGGGTGGAGGTTTGTTAGTAAGGGATGTTTGTAGGATGATAAATGAAGTAATGAGATGTATATGGAGAGGGTGCTGATAATGTGGAGGTTCAGGGCCACTGGCAAACAAAAAATAGTGATTTCAACCCCAGCTAAGTAACTAATGCTGTTGGAAAATTAATGTAAAACATATGTATTTTTATTTTATTTACTTCTGTTGAATGGATTAATCTGCCTATGCCAGCAGCATATTTCCTGTGGGTGAGGGGGTTACGGGACCAAGCTGGTATTTAAATGGATATGGAGAAAATGAAACAGGGCAGCAGGAAAATTATTCTGTTCCTTGTGATCATTGTCATGGGGTCATGGGATCTTTAACATCCACCTAAGCTACCACCAAGTCAGGCCAGTTGTACGTCAGTTTAACACACAAGTTTTTTTTACTCCTTCCTGAGGTTCAGATGTAAGAAGGTTATGTACGTATATCTACTGGACTATGTGTGCATGCATATTGGCTGCATTTGGCTTCTATGAGTTGTGTAGTAAATAAAGCAACACTGGAGTAAAAATGCAGATGCAATGTTTTTCAGTGCTTGTAGAACAACATACACAAGGGCTAATATAGGACAGTTGCTATGTACAGGCTAGACACATTGTAGTGTTTGTATATACTTTAAACAAACATCAGTTGCATATTCTTTAAAAAATCTAATTACTGACAACTGAAGAAGCATTTCACAGTAATGAGAAACTCCGTGGTGGAAGATAGTAATCTTCTATGCAGTACATACTGTAGTTCACTAAAACAGGTTTGTCTCTTGGTTCTTGCAGAGACTGAACAAAGTTAATGAGCAGCTGTCAGTGTTATTGGTGGGTGTGTTGACACTCAGTATAAAGTTTTGGAGTACCCCCTCCCTCAGTTACAGAACATTTGCCAGTCCTCATGTCCTTGTATGCTTCTTCATGGCATTTTCTTTTTTATTCAATGTTATATCTCTGGAGACATTTAAGAGATCAGACTCAACACCGATATCATTGTCTATAGCACTTAAGCAGGATGTACAATATCATTAACTGCATGCAGCAGTGAAGTTACCTGTCGATTGGACCTTTTCACTCACTAAATTGATTCACTGACTATTAAAGAGTGGACAGTACTGCTGAATAACATCTTGAGACTAGACCTACTTACTTTTGTTGAGGGACAGTGTGCAGGAACATTTGAAATATACTGGACAGTATGTCAGAAACAGTATATAATTGAATGCTTTAGCAGCCATGCTCATTTCTTGCCATGGAAACTGCTTGGAAAGTGAAAGATGAGAAACAAAACCTTTGAAGGCTGTTTTAATTTTGTTAAGAGCTCAGAAGCTGCCAAATTTCTTGGAAGCAAATTCTTTTGAATGCTTCTGATTTCACAAATGAGCAAGGTGCTATCAAGACTGTATGATTAACAGTGGGGAAGCAGTTTGTACTGAGAAGGTTACTTGGCAGGAAAATAGAGCAGGATGTTGAGAAAAAGGCACCACCATTAAAATTGGTAAGAACTGCTGCTTGGAAATAAATAGGGTCAAACATGCAAGAAGAGTAATTTTATTGCAGTGAGTTTTGAAGACCCACTTCCTACAAATGTTTTCAGAATGGAGGCTATTCAGTGATGGGCATTAAAGTAAGACTAAATTCACTCCAAGTCCATAAAGAGAGACTAAATGAACATATCTATAGTATGAGTGAAAGGTGTTGGGGTCTATGGTAAAAAAAAAAATGACTGCAAGGGAATTAACAATTAATTCCTAAGGGTTACATGCTAAAACTAGAGGTAGGTTGGCTCAAAGATGAAATGAAGTAATTAATTACTGAGGTAGTTGTAAATGCATGCAACGTTTAAGTGTGAAATAAAAAAAAAATCAGAGGAATTTAGTGATGAAAAGGACTGACATAAAGCAGTTTTAATAACACAGGAAGAAGTAAGATACTGGTAAATGAGGACTTTTAGCATATTGCTTGGTTATTGTAATAGACACACTAGGCTGGCAAATGCACTCCTTACATGGTAAGATGGTAAGAAATTCTATAGTTCTATTCTGAGAACTAAACACCTTTTCCCTTAGTGGAATCATTTCAGCAGTACAGTGTGCTGTTTATGTGATAAAAAGCTCTATTCCTTGTTAAAGTTAGTAACCCAGTCATTGAAGGAATGCAAACCTAGTGGTGTTGCCAGACATTGCTGATTGCATTTCTGGTCAATGGACTTAAATCTATTAAATATCTCCATCAGTCTGTTTGCCATATAATTTCTAATCCAGCTCATCACTGTAGGATCCAGACTCATGCTATTCAGATTGCTTACCAATCCCCTGTGGGATGTGTTATGAAAGGTTTTGTTAAAATCCATGTAGGCTGTATTTACTTCTGCACTTTGGTATATTATACTCTCCTGCCACCCAGTCAAGGAAGCTTTATCAGACTTCCCTTTAAATTTATTTCCTGCATAATTATGAAGATTGCAACATCAAAATATTTTGCTGTCCACTTCCTTCACTGTTGATTTCATTAATTGTTCCGACACCAACATAGTCTAATTTTAGCCTGCAGTTGCCAGCCTCTCTCTGCTCTTACATTTGTGCAACAGTTCCTAGAGGGCTGTATTGGTTTTAAAAGCTTTCATCAATCACAACCAGTGGCGCTGCACAAGTCATCATCTCTGATCAATACAGAGGTGACTAGACCTTGATGGATCAAAACTTTCAGGATGGCCTTCAGATGTTAATTATATGTTTCTGAGAAAGTTTGATTTTTTAATAAGAACTGTAAATGAAATAATCTCAAATAGATAGACTTTGTATGTTATAATAGTACAATTTGTTTTGCATCCACATCAGCTGATGCTAATAATGTTCTTGTTAAGTTGTATATGGATTCTCCTAGTATTAAGCCATTAGAGAAAACAGTTGGAGAATTATGAGTTAGCATTCAGAGTTAAGAAATGTACTGATAAAAAATGGAGCCAGTAACTTGAAAGTATTATCTGACAGGAAAGTAGATAAACCTATTATATCAAAGAAATTATATCTATTTTATTTTAATGTAACGTGCTGCTTTTGTAGGTTCACTGAAAATAGCCCCTTTGTCTATTTGGCCTTCAAGTTCCAAGACAGTGTTGCAACTGTAACACTGATGTGGGTGGTGTTTTTGACCCAGTAATCTAGCTACAAAGCATATTTGCTGACTTCTAGTTGAATTTTGTTTCCTGGTCTTTGCTGAATTTTTTTATTTCTGTTCTAAGGCATTTAGCACAGCACTTTAGCTTGGATTTACTGGTTCCACATAAAGGGTACTTTACAGCTCTCTGGGACAGCAGGGAGTTTGTAGTGAACTTATTCCAGGGTGGAAATACTGGTCAAACAGCTTCTGTGTTATATGTCTGCCTCAAGTTGTGGCTTTGGAAGGGTCTTTTATCTTTCTGGTATAAAAATATTACCTTTGTGTGAATTTCTGCTTATCTTGCCAGAAGCTCCATTGTGCATGACTGAGAGTGTTTCTTAAACAATCTGGAATAGCAGAGCTGACATCAGTATTTTTTGCATTTTAACTGTTGCCACCCAACTGCTGTTGTGTTTTTAAAGTTGCTGGCTTTTGCAATTATCCACCCCTACTGTAAATTTTATCTGAGACACTCCTCCCAGTCCCATCTCATTAACTCATTCTATCTGTTGCAGAGATTATTTGGAAAGGCCAAACCCTTTAGTTCCTTAAACCTTGAATTATCTTCTGTTCCTCCTCTCTCTCTCTCTCCCTTTCCACTTTACTAACAAAAAAACACTTTATTCAGCTGCTTTACTGTATTTGTGTTCCCTCCTCCTACTCTGTTACTTCATCTTGCTTTTTCTGCTACTTGCTGCTTGTTCTCTAAAGTGTTCAATTGCATGGTTTCTGTTGTATTTATTACTGCTTGTTTATAGCCTGTTTAAATTGTGTTATTCTAAGCCTCTTAATTTTGGTTTAAGCACTTGGGATTTTGGGATTTAGGCCTACACCGTAGTTCTCCCTGGCCTTTCTCCCTCAGATTCTGACAAATATGGATGAACAATTTCTTACAGTTTCTCCTGTCAGTCTGGTTGATATTGGCATCCTTACTTAGGAAAAGGCTCAAGTCCTTGTCCGCGCATGTTAGATGGGAAGCAGCTGAAAGTTTAGGATATCCTGTCCAGGAAGGAAGAAGTCTGGAGAATTGCCCCATAGAGAAGGAACCATGGGAGATGGGGATGCATTTCTACCCTGTGGAGTCTCCCTGTGCTTGAAGTAATTGGGCCTAGAGAGTTGCTTTTGAAGCTCCTGGCTCAGTGTAGCAACTGCCTCATGTACACGGGCAACCCTCTACCACTACCACCTATGAACAAAATTTGCGAGAGATGCAATTACATTAGGAACCTAGAGTTTATGTTCTCTCCCTCAGAAGCCAGTATATCTGGCATTGAGAAGGTTGTCAGCACAATCACTATACCTCAAACATTACCCACACCTACACAGCACACACCCACATATGCAGAGGTTCTGAACAAAAGCATATTCAAACAAAGAAGACTTCTGAGGCAAAAACACACGCCATCTCCACAACCCTCCACACAACATACCACGCATAGTCCACAAACCTGTGTTTCACAGCCACTAAGGCTTAACCATAAACCCAACATATTAATCATAGGAGACTCCATTGTGAGACACACAGATGTGCCTCTCACCAGGCTGGATAACGAAAAAGTCACGGTTAGTTGTCTGTCAGGGGCCAGAATCCACCATATCACATACATAATCAAATCTCTCAACAACAGGTACTGTTATGACTCTGTCATAGTCCATGTTGGCATGAATGACGTGAGACGTCTCTCCCTGGACTGTATGAAGAGAGACATGATTGAACTCACTGAATATGTGTCCTAGATAGATATGTTCCTAGCATTATAGTAAAAAACACAGTTAGTTATCCAACAGGATCCAAAAACACACGAAAGTCACCACACGTCAGGATTTAATGAAGCTTTCAGGTCTACACCCTTCCTCAGCATATAAAAATACATCCATTCATTACTTTTAAATAGAGGATTAATTCTATCACATGATTAAGCCAGCCATACAACACTTAAAAGAAACATAATCAATTAACCTGTCTAAAACATTATCTAGAATCTAGCTTTTCAAAACCACTCATTAATAAAAATATTGTTATAAATACAAGAGAAATTTTTTATACACAATATAAAATATGTAAAAAAATATATATATATATATAGAGAGAGAGAGAGAGAGAGAGAATAACAGGGCTACAAACATTCAAAGGTATTGTTTTTGCCTTTTTATCAAAATTGGTTTTATACTAACAGCACTATTAAGACCGGGTGGTTTGTCTGCTTGTAAACGAACTATCCATTCATATTCCCTTGTCTGTAGATAATTATCCTCCCCTTAATCCTAAAGTTAGCACACAAATAACTCTAAATTTAAAAGTGTGCTTTGGGAAGTCCATCACATGTCTATACAGCCCATTTGCTTCAACTTTTCTTTTTATTTCGGACTTATGCTCTATTATTCTGTCCTTTAATTTCCTACATGTCTTTCCCACATAAAATACATTACATTGTGTGCACGCTGCTAAATAGACTAATTTCGTCAGTATCACCCAGTTCTTTTCAATAATCTTGCGAACTCTTATATGGACAGGGACAGTATTTGAATTAGAGAGCTTTGTGCAATATCTGAATGGCACTACAGATTTTTTTGAGTTTAAAATGGAATATTCACCACATGAGATAAGTATTCAGAAAAAGTATGACAGAGTAGAAACTAGGGTACATAAAAAAGAAGTATATGCTAAAAGATACCTCAAGACGAATAGTATGCACCCACCACATATTTATAAGGGAATTTTAAAGTCGCAATTAGACTTACTACTGAGGAAAATAGTTTTACAGAGCAGATTAATAAAATGAAAGATGAATTTGTGAAAAGTGGTTACTCGTTAACAGATTTGAATCAAGTATGTGATGAGGTAATACAAGGAAGAAAAAATATATATAAACCTATTTTGGGGTTTACAAACACAGAACATCAAGAGCAAACAACAGAAGGTGGTGAAAATAAAATAAAAGATAATGTTGTAAGGTTTGTTACTAGCTATAATACTAACACTATAAGAGTTCGCAAGATTATTGAAAAGAACTGGGTGATACTGATGGCCCAACCTGAACTGAGAGACTTCTTGGGCTTGAGACCGAGATTTGCCTACAGGAATGGGCAATCAATAAAACAGATGCTCTGTTATAAAGATTTTTTTGACGTTCCAAAGAATATATCAATTAAAACAGGAACATATAAATGTCATAACTGCACTTGTTGTATGGATATATATGAAACAATAGGATATTTTCAGCATCCCTTAACAAATGAAGAGTTCATCTTTAAATGTAGGGCTGACTGTAATACGACAAAATTAGTCTATTTAGCAACGTGCACACAATGTAATGTATTTTATGTGGGAAAGACATGTAGGAAATTAAAGGACAGAATAATAGAGCATAAGTCCGAAATAAAAAGAAAAGTTGAAGCAAATGGGCTGTATAGACATGTGATGGACTTCCCAAAGCACACTTTTAAATTTAGAGTTATTTGTGTGCTGACTTTAGGATTAAGGGGAGGTGATCAAGATAATTATCTACAGACAAGGGAATATGAATGGATAGTTCGTTTACAAGCAGACAAACCACATAGTGCTGTTAGTATAAAACCAATTTTGATAAAAAGGCAAAAACAATACCTTTGAATGTTTGTAGCCCTGTTATTCTCTGTGTGTATATGTATATATATATATATATTTTTTACATATTTTATATTGTGTATAAACATTTTCTCTTGTATTTATAACAATATTTTTATTAATGAGTGGTTTTGAAAAGCTAGATTCTAGATAATGTTTTAGACAGGTTAATTGATTATGCTTCTTTTAAGTGTTGTATGGCTGGCTTAATCATGTGATAGAATTAATCCTCTATTTAAAAGTAATGAATGGATGTATTTTTATATGCTGAGGAAGGGTGTAGACCTGAAAGCTTCATTAAATCCTGACGTGTGGTGACTTTCGTATGTCCCTAGCATTAACCAGCATTCTACTGTCACCTAGAATGATGCCTCAATACAAACTGAAAATGATTGACTTTAACAATTGGCTTAGTTTCTAGTGTCACTCCAGGGAGATCCAGTACCTGACAGCCTAGGAGATATGATTGACAGAAAATGATACTTTGCCAGAGATGGCCTGCATCTGTCTCACTTGGGCTTCAGGCTTCTGACAAAGGCTCTTGCCTCTCCCTTAGTGCCTTTTTTAGGAAAAGTGATGAGGTTAAAACTACCAACATAAAAATTTCAACAAAATGCAAATTAAAGGTCATGCTGCTAAACACTAGGAGTCTAAACATGAAACTGCACGTATTGCAATAATTCTTAGCCAGATTTCTTTGACTGAGCAGATGTCAGCATTTTCCATGGTTAAACATGCTTGCAATGAGTGCAAGCATTCTTTTCCAGGGTTAAGAATGCTTGAACTCATTGCAAACATTCTTAACCCTGGAAAATGCTTACAGCATCAATGGGACCTGACGGTATCCCTGGTTGCGTGCTACGTGAACTCCAAGAGGAGCTAAACCCGCACATAAAAATGCTATTTAACCTTAGCCTTACTACAGGATATGTACCTGAACACTGGTGTACAGCAACAGTGGTCCCACTCCACAAAGGGGGTACCTCTACAGACCCTGGGAACTACCGCCCCATAAGCTTATCCAACCCGGTCTGCAAAGCTATGGAAAGAATCATTATGGAACTCATAAATAGAGACATTGGGGACCTACAGACACTTGATCCCACCCAGTTCGGCTTTGTAAAGGGCAGATCCTGCCTTTTGAACCTGGTTGACTTTTTTGAAACAGTCACTAGAGCCATTGATGAAGGAAAAGCAGTCCATACAGCCTACCTGGACTTGGCTAAGGCCTTTGACACAATACCCCACTCGGGCATAATAGATAAGCTCAACAGCTTAAATGTAAACCCTTATGTCACTAAATGGGTTGCAAACTGGCTAAAGGACAGAACCCATAAAGTTAAAATTGCTGGAGCAATGTCAGACTCAAAGCCAGTCACAAGTGGTGTCCCACAGGGATCTGTCCTGGGACCCCTCTTGTTCAGCATTTATTTCTCAGATGTTAAAGCAAACATGGGAGGGTTGTGGCTGACAAAGTTCACAGATGACTGCAAACTAGGCGCCATAGTTGATACACCAGAGGACACATACATTCTACAAAAAGGCCTCACAGAAACGGACAACTGGTGCCGGAGTAATGGCCTTAAACTAAATGCCAAAAAATGTATAGTCATCCCCTTTGGGAAAAACAAAGTACCCACAAATTATCACATAGACAGCAACCCACTGAGTACGGAAAAAGTAATCAGAGACCTAGGGACCCAAGTCGACAGTGACCTCTCATTTGACACCCACGTTGCCAAAGTGGTTAGAAAGACATTCTACCTTGCACACCTTATCATGAAGGGATTCGCATCCAGATCCAAGGATGTCATTGTACCCCTATACTCCTCCCTCATCAGACCCATGATTGAGTACAATGCCCCATTTGGTATGTACCTCACCTGGCATTTGCAACAGCTGGAGAGACCACAAAAGTACCTCACCAAGAGGATCAAGGGTCTCCAACATATGTCTTATTCTGCCAGACTAAAGAAACTCCAGCTCTATTCAGTAGCATACCGCCTGCTCAGAGGTGATCTGTGCCTGACGTACAAGGCCATGTCCAATCAGGAACTGATGGACATGCTCCACCTCAAAAAATCCAAATCCATCAGAACCACGAGAGCTAAAGACTTAAACCTCGGCACAAGTATGAATAGGACATGCTGGAGGGATAGATTCATAACCCAGAGGCTTCCCATGCTCTGGAACAGAATCCCAGTTCATGTTAGGCAGAGCTCCTCACTAACTCTCTTCAAGAGAAATCTTGATGAGTGGATGGGAGATCGTAAGTTTACCCCAGGGGTCACCTCTGTGTCACTACTAGACAAGGGCACAGTAAACTAATTCTATTATATAAGGGGACCTTCACTGTGTCACTACTAGACAGAGGCACAGTATTCTAAATCTATTCTGTACATTTTTGTACCATTTCATGGGGTGGCGAAAGCAACATCACTATGGCTAGGCTTACAAATGCCCCAGGGCAGATAGCCTAGTACTAAACTATGAAACTATAAAACTATCTGCTCAGTCACAGAAATCTGGTTCAAGGCTGTGGAGAGAACCCCAACCTTACCTGGTTATTTATCCTGTCATACATTCAGACTCCAAACTGAGGGCAGTAAAGCCAAAGGAGGTGGAGTTTAATATATATTAAAAGACATACACACCTCCAGGCTGGTCAAACAGTATCAGAAAAAACACTAAAAGCTGAATAAAATAAAAACAGCAGTTCATGGACTCTACTTGCAGCACATTTAGATGAAAGAGAAGCCCACAATGCTGGAAAATCAGACAAATCCTTTATTCTTTAAAATTAGATATCCTGTTAGCGCTTTCGTTTAAACAGTGTTTCACATTCACTTCCTTTATAAACTTCCTTTAGCGTTGATTGGTTAAACAACTCATTAACATTAATAGAACTTAAAATTACACAAGTTTCATGTGGTTGTGTCTTGATGGTGACATGCAGTGAATGTGCTGGTTATAGAGTTTTGCTGTATCTCTGTACAGTACATCTTCACTGTGGTTGGCATGAGGGATGCTGTGTCTACTACACTGCATACACTTGATTTGTGGTCATCAACCATGTAGTGTGTATCTGTGGCTGCATACTGTGTGTCCACAGCATCATCCAGCACATATGCACTGCTGAGTCAAGAACTATTTCATGACTGACTTGATGAGTCATTCACACTGTCAGCATCAATGCATGCATCCAAATCGGGAGTAAGACCTGCAGTACAGGTATCAGACATAGCATTAACCAACAATCTAGAGGCTGCTATGATAAACATGTGTGTGTGTGTGTGTATATATATATATATATATATATATATATATAGTTATATGTATGTGTGTGTGTGGATATATATATATATATATATATATATATATATATATATATATATATATATATATATATATATATAGATAGAGATATATAATATGTTTATATAGAGACATGTTTATCATAGCAGCCTCTAGAATACTACCAGTAATCAAAGATTTGTGTGTCTACCACTTGTAATTCCAAAGGAACTGAGGTGTCACACTGTCATTACCTGTACTGTCATCACCTTACCTAGAAATGACAAGTAAATACA
Organism: Protopterus annectens; assembly: GCF_019279795.1. Taxonomy (NCBI): domain Eukaryota; kingdom Metazoa; phylum Chordata; order Ceratodontiformes; family Protopteridae; genus Protopterus; species Protopterus annectens. The sequence goes on from NC_056745.1 coordinate 1,222,367,234, forward strand.
TGGAAATGTGTATGAAGTTTAGCTGCAATTTCATTATTTGGAGAGTGAGCACCATGATATTTACTCCCTGAAATGACAGGATCTGCACATATGTCTATATGTTACTGGAAGTAAATTCACTAGGGTTTTCCAAAGTAAACAAGAAATGCACAGCCAACATTATAACACATACCTGCTTGTACAGGGTGCAAACCAAACCTAAAACATACCATATGGGATTTTCTATGTAGGGCCATGACCGTGAGACTAAGAATTGTTATTTCTAAGTAGGTAAGTGGTGGTGCTTCTAGAGGGATTGCAAGCAACATCAGTGTTTTCATACTGCCAGTGTGCACCATCATGCATACCATTGTCATGTCAATGACAAACCTGAAAAAGTGCAGGCATGATTTGCAGCAGTGTTTACATGGTGGGCAGTATCTTCCCACAATCTGTCCCACTGCTGTCAATTAGCACCACATCTCAGAAGAGGTAGGTCATGCTACCGTAGTGCCTCAGTGAGGGTTTCATTGTCCCTTGGTGTGTAATTATCATGGTATGGCTTTTGGGCAGGTACATATGAACTGCATTAACATATAATAGTGTTCCTGTATAGAGACTTCTACAGTTAACTGTGCAGAGGCATGCTGCATTGCACAGATAAATAGTCTCTCTTCCCTGCTGCAACTTTCATATCTGCAGAAAACAATGTATTCCACTGCACTATAAAGTTTTTTCAGCACACCATCATTTGTTTATTTATTTTACATTTGTTGACCGGGCTAGTCTAGCTGGATACATGTCCATTTTCAGTAGAGGCCCGGGAGATAAGCTCCAGAGTTTAAGATGAATTTACATTAAAGAAATAACATGAAAGTAAAGAGTAAAAAAAAGAGTAGAAACAGAAAAATAAAAAGCATTATAACTGCAGACATAGTTATAAAGTGTGAAAATGCATTAGTTGTAACATAACTGTTAACAATAATTGTGACAAGGATAATGTTACAAGTGACATTTTGAAGAAATACTAGCAAAATGTACAATTGTGTTTTTTTTTTTGAAATAGTAGGAGGAGAAATATGACAGTGGATGCAAATAAGAGGTAGGTTATAGGTTATAAGATATAGGTTTTAGTCAGGTGTCAAGAGCTAGAGTTAGTCAGGATTAGTACAGGGGCACAGCCATTGTGATTTGAGGTGGAGTTTAAGTCTCTTTTTGAAGAGAGATTTTGAGGGAATAGTCGAAAGTTCAGAGGGAAGCAGGTTCCAGTGTTTTCCAACAGTGTTGGAAAAGAGGGAATCACCAGCTTTGTTGTTTGCTTTGTCAATATTTACAAGAAGTTTGTGTGCGGATCTTAGAGATTTTAGGTTATGATAGGGGTAGATAGTATAGGTGTTTTGTCAGGTTGATACAGTATTTGATGGGCTATGGTTAACTGATTAATTTTAAGTTGCTGCTGAAATTCAAGCCAGCCTAGTTGCTTTAGATTAGTACAATGGTGGGTTCTGAAAGGGTTACCTGTAGCAAATCTGGCTATGTTGTGGTAAGAGTTTTCTAATTTAAGAAGATTCTTTTTTGACAAGTTAGTAAATATGGGTGAGGCATAGAGGAGGGGAGAGATAAGGTGGGAGTGGGCAATAGTGATTCTAGATTCTGGAGTGAGGAAAGGTTTGATCCGGTAAAGAGAGCCTATTTTTTTGTTAATATTTTTCAAAGTGTTGCTTATATGGGTATCAAAGTTAAGGTTGTTGTCTATGGTAATTCCTAATAGTTTAGTAGTGGGATCTTGTGATATAGGTGTGCCATTTTTAGATGTTATTGTAAAGTCTATAGGTGGAGATTTACTGGAGGGTGTAAAGAGAAGGAGTTTAGTTTTTTTTTTGGGGTAAGTAGGAGACAGCGTTGAGAAAACCATTCTTCAATGGAGTTAAACGTGTTGTGTAAGGGAGTGAAGATCAGGTACTGATGTGGCGGAGCAAATGAGTGTGGAGTCGTCTGCGTATTGAATGCATGTAGCTTGGGGAACTACTTGGTGGAGGTCATTGATGAAGAAAACAGGAGGGGACCTAGTATGGACCCTTGGGGGACACCAATGTTAACAGGTAGCTGGGAAGATAGGGTGGAGTTCCAGAGTACTGCTTGGTGTTTGGCATTTAAGTAGGATTTGAACAAGTTAATGGGTTGGGTTTCTAGTGACAAAGATTGGAGAATGTGTATTATCATATCAATCATATTATTGATCAGATCTACATACACAAAAACAGAACTGCTGATCAGCATGCTGGTGCCCTCATAAATTCTAAAGTGAGGAGCAAACAAACAAAATCCTCTCAAAGGTGAAAACCAAAAAAAAAAGCAGCAGCTCCTGTTATTTGAAACTGTAGCAGGCTTTTTGATACAGATGTAACAAGTAGCTTGCTACAGTTAAAATCTCCATACCATCACCTATTCGGTAATTCAAGGCTTCAGACATCACTGCAAATGTGATATTTGCATTCACTTATGAAACCATGATATCAGCACAGCTTCATAAATCAAAGCTGCTACCGCACTCCCACATCATCAGTCCTTACTTGTCACACCCCCTAACAGATTGCTCCCAGGGCAGCTGCCTCCCTTGCCCAGCCATAGTTGTGGCTCTGCACAAATGCATGTACCATACAGTTGGTAAAATGACATAATAGTTGTAGATATTCCTGTATATAATGCAAACTATTTCTGTTCAGAAAAGGTTGGTGTAACTTTCTGAGGAGCAAGGTTTATGACAGTTGAATAGACTGGAAATACTACTTTCTGGATGCCTTTAATTGTCATGCATACCCAGTAAACTTCATCTGCATGGAATGTCTTGACTTACACTATTTTATTATTAGAATTACCTGTGAGCTTGTGGCAGCAAAGATCCTGAAAGGTGGAGAGCACAGTGAACTGCTGACAGCAGCTAATAAGCATCAGCACCACAGGCAGAATGCATATGCAGTTGGCAATGACACAGTCATTACTAGCTGTTAAAATATATTTTTTCTGGTGTATTCCACAAACTGCAGAATTGTTACTTTGAATTTAGACTTTCAAGAGTATTGCAAAGAATTGTATTGTCTTTCCAGATGTGCACTAATGTGGAGATATTGAGGGATTATACATATGCTGTACCTGGTTTGACAGCATGAAGACTAGCTTTATTATGGTTGGTGGTGAGCTTTTTTTTTTTTATTATTAATGACTGGGATGACCTGCCAGTGGACAGAGATCCTTACTGTAGTGACACCACTGCTATTACAACCTCCACTAGAGATGGCCTGATGACCATTTTATTGAGAGTGTTTATTTCACTGAGCTGTATATTAATAATTCATATGATGTTATTTATTAGATTAGTAACCTCTGCATTCCTTATGCAGTATGTCTAAATGTGTTTCTATACTATGTCTAGGCTTTTCAGACTCTTATAGAATTAAGTGGTTATAGCTGTCTGACACATTATCTGTGCACTGAAGTATTTAAAATTAATTTATTACTTCCAACTGTTGAGGCAAAGTGGATCTATGCATGGATATGTTGCCACCATCAGCCAACTCGATGGCTAGAAGGATAAAGCCTTAATGATGGCACTGGCAACCAAAGTTTGAATAGGTACCTGTATGAACAGTCTGGGGGGGGGGGGGCAGGAGGCAGCAGCTGCTTACCTAGCAGCAAATTGCCGAGGAGTAAAAGTTTAGACTGTGCAACTGTGATCATAATTCTTTTACATTCCTTTCAGTCAAATATCAGATGTATACAAATGATTATCTTTTGGGGGAAGGTGTACATGAAATATATTAGTGTGGCCATTTGCTCTTTCAATGCTGTCTCAGTTCAGTATCTGAGGGGTGCAATGAACGGGCCTACCTTTTGAGTGCATGGGTAAGAATGTCTGTTGTGTATATGTATAACAGCAGCAACTTGAAATGCAAGGCTGTGGCCATTTGTTCCATATCTTTCATCCAAATATAAGACCAATAGGGTACACACAAAATTATTACCTTTTTTTTTTGGGGGGGGGGGTAGGGAGTCGGGCACTATTCTCAGATAATGATCTACATATCCTTATAAGCATTGTGTTCTCAAGTTATTGGGATCTACTGTATTGTCACCTCTTAACATTAAACATTAGACATAACTGTTTTTTTTTACTGAATGAAAATAAAAACTCTGAACTTCTTTCCTTACTCATAATTTCTGTTCAGGCCATCATTGGTTCAAAAGGCTGGAGGAAAAGTTCACAAATGCACCTGAGAGCATTTAAAACTGTGACTTTTGAGGACTGGGACCTAGCATCCCTAGGCCTCCTGCTTAATTCAGTTATTACAGTGCAGTTATGGCCATTTAACTTGTTAAAAATGGTAAAAAAAAGTTAAAGAGGAAGACAGAGTGTGAAAATGACTTTCTTTTCTTACATATATTTGTCAAGGCTGACATTGGATCAAACACATTACATATAGTTACTAGGAAAGGAGACCACTGAGGAACCTTGCCTAACCTAGTTTTTTTGTTCCAGAACACTGTTCAGGGGGCTTGCTCAGAGTCACACAGTAGGCAAATGGAAGCTGTGGGAATTAAATCGTGGATTATTGGATGCAGCACATTAACAATACATAGCCTTAATCTACTGCACTAAGACTGGAAAAAACTCTAAAATGCACCTCAAGGCATCCAGAACCCTATGGATTGTTGGAGCTTAGCCATTTTGAGGTCATCTGCTTAACTCAATTATTTCTTCATCATTTCTTACAGTGCAGCTTGGGGCAGTTGGGTTATATTGAAACAATGGATGAAAAAGCTGAGATGAGGACAGTCAACAAAGTATCTACAACTGCTGGGTACAATGGCTTTCAGTAGATGGAAATGACTGACCATGTTGTCATTTCAAACAGTCATTACTCTGGTTCTGTAGATCTAATGTGAATTTGGCTAAAGTGAATCAGAATGCCTCCTTTTTTGTGAAAAACAAAGTTGAAATACATTACTATGACCCTTTTTGTTATCATAATCAGACATATGAGATTTGTAAAGACAGCCCACTAGCTGCAGATGCGAGGTATAGGGACTGTCTGTGGATGAACATGATTGACCCTATGATTTACTCAAGCTGTATAGTCATTATGTTGGTTTTGTATGAATAATAAAGATTTATTTGAAAAAAGATGGAATTCTTTACTGTGACTATTTATGTGAAACAAAAGTGTAATACATTACTATGATAATTTTTATTGCAGACATCTGGGGTGTATGCACTCAGAAGAATGGCTATAATTGTTGGGTGTGGGGGCCGGTTGTGGATGAAAGTGACTGACCCTACTGTTGTGACCAAGTTAAACATTTATTAATTTGGCTTTGCAGAACTGGTGTCCATTTGTAAGAAGTGTTTTCAAATGCTTACTATAACCATTTCTAAATACAGATACCTGAGGTGTGCAGAGTCAATAAAGCAGCTGTAATTGATGGGTATAGGGATGTCTTGTAAATACAAATGCCTATGTAGGGGTGAGGGTGTTTCAATGTACCAAACAAGTTGGCCAACATTTCTTGCACTTTCCATCAGTATCAGACATCAGCATTAAACACAATTGGGACTATATTTGGTGGTATAGGCAAAATATGTGCCATAGCAATTGACCTTTGTTACAGTGCCCATTGAGTGACATTGCTGCCTTACAACTCTTTGTTCTCTTTCTGTGCTCATGGATATGATTCCTTGTGTGTGGAGTCTGCATGTCCTCCCTGTCTCTGTGAGAGTTTTATCCAGGTACTCTGGTTCCCTCCAACACCCCAAAGACTTGCTGTAGGTAAATTGGCATTCATCCATTGTGCTTTTGGGTAAGTGTGTGTGTGTGTGTGTGTGTGTGTGTATATATATATATATATGCTTGGGTGCATCTTGTGATAGACCTCAGTTGGTCTGGGATAGCATTAGTATATATGCACATGTGAAAAAAAACACCAGTTTTATACTGGAACACAATATTGGGAGGTGCATACATAACTCTTCTGTTTAGAAATAAAAACAGCAAGTCATTATATTTCAAAAAAGGCATAAAATGTACTACAGAGCATCTAGACCCTCCAAGCTTCTCGAGGTCAAGATGCCCCAAACCTATGGCTGTATATCTATACTGGGGATATTGAAGCAGATGTAGAAGGGGTCCTGCCTTAACCACTACTCTGGGCCCCACATAGTCTAAAACTGGACTTGCTCAGAGGTGTACAGAAAAAGTCATCTTACCTTGTTTGACTGCTATATACAGTGTGGCCATTATGTCTTCAACTTACCTCAGAATCAGGTCTAGGATGTATTTGGGAAAGGTCACTATGACCTATCTAGTGACAATGCACCATCTAGTAGTAACAGGTTTGAATACATTTCTGTGATCTTTCACTTTTTCACTTTCCTCATAATAAAACATCAGACATGTTTACAGGAAGCTATCTTTCTCATAAAGAGATTAAATGACATATTGGGTATGTACATCTGACAGCAAGAAGCTGAATGTGTTACTGTGGCCATTTATTATTTCACTTTTGTCCCACTCTGAACATTTAAGGAGCACACAGAAGCTTTTTTTTTTGGGGGGGGGGTGTAAGGACGAGGCATGCTCTGTATAACAACAGCAACTTAAAATATATGCAGTGGCCATTTGATCTTTCATTCTTATCCCAGTCTAACACCAGAAGGTAACTATATTTTTGTGGGTAATAGAGGCAAACACTATCAACAGATATGATGTATGTATCCTTACAAGCATCTGTCTTAGTTTGTTGGGAACTACTGTCCTGTCGGCTTTGAGCATTAAGTTTCAAACATAAGTTATTTCTTCCTTGACAGAAAAAATATAACACTACTTTCTTCCCTTACTCATTGTTTTTGTTCAGGCCATGGTTGGGAAGAAAGGTTAGAACAAAAGCTTTAAAATGCACCCCAGAGTTTTTAGAACCCCATGGTTTATGGTGGTCTAGTGACTCCCAGAACCAACTTATTACAAGTATTGTATCCTCAGTTATTACAGTGCTGTCTTGGCCAGATATGATGTGTCAAAAGGATGGATGAAAACACTGAAAAATAAGACACAATAGGATCATAGGATAGTACTAAGCTAACTGCCCTTGCGAGCCATTTTAAGCCTAGCCATTTATCCCTTGTGAGACTCAAACCCTGCACTTTGTGTTTGTGAGGCAAACACCTTAACCATTAGGCCACCCTCCCAACCCAAGGATAAAAAAACAAGAAATAGGTAATCTTTTAGATGGTGTGGGAATGTCAGGATGAATGGAACCAAGGATGAGCACTGGAGGAGTGTTGGAGGGGGAACAGTTTTGCAGCAGAGGGAGCTCCATGTCATCTAAGACCAGCTGCTTTGATCTCAATCAGACATCTGTGGTATAGATAGTCAATAAAATGTGCAGAGTGAGTGGATTCTGAGGCAGTCTTTAAATGCCAGTGCCTGGCAGTAGTTATTTTATCACAAGTAAATGGTAAGAAATGTCATAACAGAACCCTACTAGTTAATTTGCTTTCTGCAGCACCCCATTGCTTTGAAATCACCAGTCAGCACTGGTAGCATATTCCATTATGACTAACATGTTCTGAGACCCATTATGGGATTTGATACCCATTATTGAATTGTATTAATGTTTTCATGATATCCATAGCAATATAGTCAAATGGTACTTCTGTGATAGACATGGTAATCAAGGGTCTTTTATATGCAGGATAGGGTGCAGTTTTCTAGCATTCTGGGCAAGAGCAGATGTTTTTTTTTTTCATTATGCCTGGTCAGGAAAACCTGTTTGAAACTTTGCTTTTGTTTTGTCTGTTACCAGCTGATGTCCTAAAATATGACTATGGGCAAGTTTATTACTAGTGTCCTATAAGTTGTTGGCTATAGTAACTGATGCGGATTCCTTTTTACTTCTCTTTACTTAGTCTATACAAGAGGTCATCTTTTAATTGAAATTAGGGTTAAGACATAATATGAACATCCTACTCAATATTTACTGTGCTTCCTTTGCTATGTTCTCTCCTGCCATACTTAAAGTAATATCTTCCCACTGTCTTTTTGAACTTTATGTGGCTTACATGCAAGTCCACTAATTCAGGATTACTTTACCAACTTTTTCAAGATGGAAGGTGTGGATTCTTCCACGCAAAATGCCCGCAGAGTAACTTCCCCTATTTCTTCCTTTATAAGGGGTTGATTTAAACTAAAAACACTGTCTGCTTTATATTCTTGACAATTGGTAGAGGCCTCTTGAGTGCTCTATTTTCTTTTAGGGTGCTCTTTTTCTACCTTCATTTGAGTGAATACCACTCTTCACCCTCTCTCTGACTTTATTTATTTTTTTATTTTATTGTCCCTAAATAACATTTATCATCATTTTACTCCCTTCTTATCGTACAGTTATCTCTTGCAGAGAATTTGCCTTTATTAGAATATTCTGCTTGACACTAGCAAAACTAGGCTTAGGACTCTGCATTATTTTGCTTACCTCAAGTTTCTGTACTCACTCTGTCCTGATGGTCCCTATACAAGTGCCTTTTTTTCCATGTTTATCCTCTCTTTTCTGTGCTAACACTTCTTGATGGTTTCTATTGTAAACTTCTGCCTTGAACTAACTTTAACTTCAGAGTTTCTATCAGTTCATCTTCAGCTCCTACACTGACATCTCTTATAGGTTTTGGTTTCTGTTGCACTATCATTAGAGCATGTTTGTAATAATAGGTAGAATCTTTTTTGCTGTCTAACCACAACCGAATTGTAGCACATTTTGTTGTTTCTATAGCTACTCCCTTCTCCAAATTTTAATTCTGAACTTCAAGTGTCACTGCCTTTCCTGACATTTCTTTTACTGAGCAGGAGTATTAAACTGCTTCTGTACCCCTTATTTTGCTAAATGATTAGCTTTTCACACTGTGTCTATAGATTCTTTTTCCTCAGTAATGGAGGACATATTTGCTTAATATTATGTCATGGACTAAAGCAGGAGTTACTTTCCCTATAACAGTCTAAATTTCTCCATGTATGAGGGAATACTTTTTTTCTGTCATGATGGATGTGAATTTTCTCCACTTTTTGGTTGTTACTAGTCTTATGCTTATACACAAGGGAAATCATACTTCTACACTCTGACAGGATGTGAACCTCCATTCCTTCTAAAAATATAATACATCTTACTAGCCTGATTGTAGAGTGATGACACAGGGCTGTCTCAGGTATCATAGCTGTAGCTTTACTGAAATACATTACAGTTTTCACATTTCTTTGATTGGCATTTTCTTCAGTGTTAATGGCACATGACTTATCAATGTGACTCCCTACATATTAACAAATTAACGCATGACTAGCTGCCTGCTGTTTCACAGAAGGACATACATTTCTTCCTGCTGTCTTAGCCTTCAAAGTAGACATTTTTTTGTAAATGTGTCATTCCATAATTAGCATTCTAATAAAGTTATTAGCTTATCAGAGTTCTTGTGATCATTTTGCAATGCCCATTTTCTTATTTTAAGAGGAAAGCTATTTTAAACCTGTGTACTGCTAAAATTTCTAAACACTCTGCTTTGCTGGTGCTATTATGTTCAAACCAGATCATTAAAACATGCTTTAAGTCATCAGCATCAAAAATCAAGTTAAGAAATGTTATTGCTTGTACCTTAGGGGGCATACCAACACTGAATAAAAGTTCTTTCTTAAAATGATCATAGTCCATACAGTGAGATTCTTCGACATCCATGTACATTTTCAGTGCCTCTAATGTCAGCGGGAATGTCAGAATTTTTTTTTAAATTAGTCATTTTTATATAATTTTCTAAGTACCAAAATAAATAAATAAACATAATTGAATGGTAAGTCTACTTATTAGTTCAACTAGCAGGACTGAAGCAGAATGTGTCTCATGAGTTGAGGAGTTTCAGTTAAAGATGTGTTTTAATTTTACTATGTGATTAGACCTTCCATTATTTACATAGGAAAGTACTATATCAGCTTGAAACCAAGCAGCTGTAGAGCAACTGTTGAATATATAAGACATTTGGTAGTAATGTCTGTCTCTATGATGGCTCACTTAATACATTTTAGATTCAGAGGTGCAATGAACCCAGGATGAAGTTGCACAATGTGAGTTTATTCTATATTTCCTCAGTCTTAAGTGGGCTAGAGATCACTTAAGATCCCAGAACTATCCCTAGAAACAAACCACCCTTGTGGCATCACAAGCTAAACAGGATATACAACAAAAGGGGAAAAATATGGCAAAAATCGGGAAGGGTAATTTCCATAAAAATAGAAACTCTGTCATCAAAGTAAATAGGCAACTAAGAGGGCTAATTAGGTCATGAAAAGCCAATTTTGAAGTTAAGATAGCCTCCCAAGTCAACAATAACCATAAGGCCTTCTACAGCTATGTCAGAAACCTCAAGGGCAGCACACAGCAATGTGCTAAACTGGTGGTTAAGGGTGTCACATTCACTGAGCCTGGCAATACAGCAAACCTGTTAGTGGACAAATTCAGTTCCAACTTTACCCCCCTCTTACCCCCAACTATCCCTTCAAAAATACCCTCAAACATAACACCTCCAGCTATAATTAGGGAGCATAGGTTCATAGGTTGGTACTAGGCTATCAGCCCTAGGGCCTATACAAGCCTAGCCATAACAATTCCCTGGCTATTTCTTCCCACATTATTTACTTTCCTGGACCCCTGTCTAGCAGGGTGACTGACGTGATCCCTGGGGTGAATTTCCTTTCTCCCATCCAATCGTCAAGGTTCCTCTTGAAGAGGTCCAAAGAGGCACTCTGCTTGACATGTATGGGCAATCTATTCCAGAGTCTGGGGAGTACTGGCTGCACATACTAAACCAAGAACATGGCTTCAGTGGGTTGCAGTAACATCCCAGGATGCCTCCTGGATTCATTATTTAACTATAGTCCTAAAGTAGGCTTTGTGCCACATGAATGGAGGACTGGAATGGCCACCACCACCCCCCCTTCATAAGGGGGGGGATCTTCAACAGATCCTGGAAACTACAGACCCATTAGTCTGACTAGACTTATTTGCAAAGCCATGGAAAGAATTATCATGGAAATTATCATCAAGGACATAGGAGACCTCCAGACACTGGATCAATCCTAGTTTGGCTTTGTCAAAGAAAAAACATGCTTACTGAATCTGGTAGACTTCTTTGAAAAGGTCACTAAAGCAATGGATGAAGGGAAAACAGTGCATACCGCCTACCTAGATCTGGCTAAAGCATTTGATATGATACCCCACTAAAGCATTGCCAACAAACTTATGGAACTATGTATAACCTCCTTTATAGCAAGCTGGATAGCTAGCTGGTTCACTGATAGGATCTAGGAGGTCAGCTCCACAAAAAGGCTGGTCACCAATTGAGTCCCCCAGGGCTCTGTATTGGGCCCATTCCTCTTTGGCATCATCTCATCTTCTTAGATGTCAAAGACAATGTGAAAGGCCTTTGGCTGACCAAGTTTACAGATTATTGCAAACTGGGAGCAGTTATTGCATCCCCCCCAAAGATGAGAACACCCTTCAGAAAGGTCTAATGCAGACAACACTTGGTACTAAAGCCATAGCTTTAAACTCAAAATCATGAAATGCATTATAATACCTTTTGGGAAGTGTACCACCCCAGGTAACTATGTCAACAATCAAGCACCCTTAAAAGTTGATTTACTAGTCAGTGATCTGGGAACTCATGTAGACAGTCACCTAGCCTTCAACCAACATGTGCTCAAGGTAGCAAGAAAATTCTTCTATGTTCCTCAACTTATAAGAAGGGGCATGGCATCTAGGTCCAGAGAGGTCATCATACTACTGTACTGACCCTTCATCAGACCCACCATACAGTATAATGTCCCCTTCGGTATGTATCTGTCCATACACATGGAGCAACTGAAAAGTGCACAAAGGTTCCTTGCAAAAAGAATACAGGGAGTAAATACAATGTCCTATGCTGATTGCCTCAAAGCCTTGTCTCTTTACTCAGTATCATATAGACTTTTGAGAGGTGATCTTTGCCTGGCATACAGGGCATCCTTGGACCCTGTTTTGATGAATCTTTTACACATCCACAAAACAAACAACATCACGACTACTAGATTAAAAGACCTACATTTTACTTGAGACATAAATAGGACATGTTGGAGAGATATGTTTCTCAGAAAATTCCCATTCTGTGGAACAGATCCTCATCCACATGAAGAAGAGTTACTCCCTATCCCTTTTTAAGTGCAACTTGGACCAATGGATGGGTAATCAGAATTGTACCCGTGGTCTGGTCTCTGACGGACAGAGGTAGTCAGTAAATCACCACCTATATAAATCAAGTTTGTGGGTCACATTTGGGTTCACGGCTAGGCTTATAAGGACCCTAGTTGTCTTTAGCCTAGTATACACTTATACATGTATGAACCTGTAATGGTTGCACAACTATAGGTGCATAATAAGATGTAGACAATCTAAGAAATCATTGTATTTAAATTAAACTCAAAAACTGTGAATGGAATAATAATATGGAACCCTTATATACAATGATTTTGTAGATTTTATACAACTTTTTATGCAGCCTATAGTTGTGGAACCATCATTAATCAGTTGGTTGATATGATAGAAAAACCTCAAGGCTGGGTCTACCCATGTACCCAGGTCTTTAAATGAATCCAGAGTTTCTTCAAGTGATCTCCTTCTGTCTTTGTCTTCACCTTAGATAAAAACATAGAAATGAAAAATACAACCTAAACAAGTATGGGCCTAGGACAGAGCCCTGTGAGATACCCTAATTATAACATACAATTTCACCATACCAATTTCTGTGTAATATTTACTATGACCTGTTTGTCAGCCATGCAGCTATCCCTGCTATCAAGATTACATTAATACTTAGTTCTAATTATTGATGTGTTGTGTATCTATAAACGGCTGAAGAGAAGTATATATATATATATATATATATATATATATATATATATATATATATAACATTGTAGCACAATTTTTAATTTATAGGAATTGTTATAGTATTGTAAAACATCATGTTATAGGCAGTTGTACATCTAGTTTCAACACATTCATGCTGATATTTTCAAGTACCAACCTTTTCACTTCTCACAATAAATTATCAAAATAACCTCCTCCATTATTTTCCACAAAAAGAAAGTAAACTTATGAGTCTGTGTAACTCTGAGTCTTTCCAATTTCCTTTTCTCATAAACATGGGTTTAACAAATGCATGTCTCCAATCATGAGGACTCTCCCATACTTAAATGCCCTAATAAATAACAGACATAATGGTACTGTAAGTTCACATTGAAGTGTTAGTAACTCTGTCTTCCCCCTGTATTTTGCTTGGGTCCAGTTTGCATTGTACTTTTAGGGTTACCACCTGTCCCACATTGCGAGGGACAGTCCCTCTTTGGGCAGTAGTGTCCTGACCAAAAATATTAAAAATGGCAAATGCCCTGAGATTGTAGAACATAATTATGTCCCATATTTCATGTAATAGTTGCATAAAATAGTTATTTCTGTATGTAAAATACCTAAATGTTACATGAAACAGAATAAGCAACTAAACTGCTAAAAGAATAAGATTTCATTTAGGCAAAAAAGTAAAGTTCAATCCTTTGTACTGACTGTGGGTATGTGTCGGCCTATAAAATCTGATGTGTGTCCCAAAAATGTCCCACTTTGACCATTTGAAAAGGTGGCAATCCTAAGTACTTTTTTCAATATAATCTAATTTAATTTCAATATCTGAAGTTCCATGGATGTTAATAGAACAAATTATTCACCCCTTTATGGAGCCAAACAATTTTGAATAAGTTTTTGTAACTATATCTTCAATCATTTGTATTTTAGAATACACTTTAGAATCTCTGCAGTTCATCAGTTGATATGTTGTTGCTCCTACCATGTCCTATAAATCTATAAATTTTTTTCTTATTATGCTCAATGTTTTTTATATAAATTTTCTTGAAATGCTTCCTGTTCTTGTTATACACTATGGTTTATTTGTCTGCAAGTTTGCTTAGTTCAGTTACAGTTTGTCCTTGTTTCCATTTTTTATATTTTTATATTTCATCTTAATTAAGTATATTGTTCTTGTGGAAAAAGTTTCCTTACCTTGTGTGCCTAGATATCAATGTTAATTTTTTTTTGCATTCAAACAAATTTCTTTTCAAATATTCCTATGTTCTTCTTCCTGTCTGAATGCATAACTACAAACCACCAAAGTGATGTATTATCACCACATCACTTTGGTAGTTTATACATTATAATAACTGTAATCTGTTCCAGGGTTGTCTTTATTGTTGCAGTTATGTACTCCATTGTATTGGTGTTATCATCAAAGATGTAATATTCACTGGTCTCATAATCTTTAATACTGTATTAACAACCACAGCACCATCACCTGCTTTTTTGTTAGAATATCTGTTACAGGAAAAAAAAACATTTATATCCTGAAAGAACTGGTTTCCAATCATTATCCTTTAACAACGTTTCACAAACAACAGCAACATCAGTCTTATGTGAACACAGCAAATTTTCCAATAAAAAATATTAGTACTCCTCCTAAGATTATCAACCAGTAGTGACCAACACAGATAAATCAAATTTTGTTGTCTGAGAACTCTCATATTTTTGCCCTGGCAAAAATGCTGCCAAGTGTTAATTAAATATTGTATTGTATCTGCTGCAATGTTTTTTCCTTGTCTTGATAAGTGGAATCCATCCTGTATAAATACATGTTCTACACATTTTCATTTTTTTTAAATAGGCCACTTTTCATGCAAGTATTTAGTCCAAAAATATTTTCATGCATGCTGACCTGACTCTTCTTTCTTTATGTGATTTGTAAAAAATGCAGTGAGAGAGACAGTTGGCATAATTGTTAAGGCCTCAACCTCCCATGCACATGGTTCAATCCTGACTTTTAGCCAATGGCTGTCTTGAGTTTGCAAGTTCTCCCTGTGGTATTCCTACTATTTCCCAAAAGACACGCTGTGTGTTTCCACCTCAAATTCACCCAAGAATGAAGTTGTGGACAGCAGTACAGACTCTAGACTGTGCCTACTGGGAGAACTGTTGTATAGATGATTGCTTTGGGCATATCTTGTAGATAGGAGAACACAGTTCGCAGACTAGGTACTATGTCAGAACTAGCCACTTGATGATGTAGAATTGGTTCTAGGTGATCTGATCATGCTGACTAATGTTGCCAAAAACAGGCATGGGTATTTGTGGGGATAAGTGGTTTTAGGACATGGCCTACTCCAACTTACACCAGGGACCCATGTTAATGGTGGGAGTGGTCTTTGTGCCCCTTTTTAGCCAGTGTGTGCCTGCCATAAAGCCCAGCGGCCCAGAATCAATAAGCTACCAGTGTTCATTTGCCTACCTTGTTTTATCTAAGATAGCTTTGTTAAGCAAAAACTAACCATAAAACCAATCAATCTGACAAAGATTAGATTCACTGACAGGATGCAGATTGGAAGTAGATGACAGGATGGTAAGGAGGAGCCTGAGCATCTTCTGCATCCAGGGGAAAAGATGGAAGGGCAGTGCAGCAAATCCAGAGGCTCCTAATAAGTGGAATGACAGACTAGAAATGGTGTGGGAATTGTGGTGAGGGACAGGTTTCAAAAGGCAGGAGGATATCATCAGAATCAGTGACAAACTCATGACAATCAATCTCCAGTGAAAAAATAGGGCATTATTCATAATTTTGGTCTAAGCCCCACAGCAGGGTTGTGATAGTGAAGAAAAGAGTACATTCAGGCAGCAACTGAAGAACCTACTAGATAAAACAGGACATCATGGGTTGGGGATGATAATGGGGGACCTAAATGCACATATTGGGATAGGCAGAACAGGATATGAGGACTGCCTGGGTCCACATGGGTGGGGCAACATGAATAAAGAAGAGGAGGCAATTATAGTCTTCTGTCTGACAAATGGCTTGATGGTGGTCAGCACCGTGGTTCAATAATAGAGACAGTCACAAGATCACATACAAGAGTGGACAGCATGCAACCAAGATGGAATTCCTCCTAATAAGGGAAGGACACTGGAGTAGAAACAGTGCTTGCGAAGTAATCTCCAGTGAAACAGTCAGCCCACAGATTAAATCACTGGTTGCCACAAACAGCTGCAACCAATAGTCAGAGAAGGCTCTAAGATTCAGTAGAGACCAGGCTGAAGACCTGGAAGTTGACTGGAGAGAAGGCACAACAATTCAAGGAATTACTCAGGGATTTAGAACCTCAAGAAGGAGAGGAAATAGATGGAATTTAAGAAAAATGACAGCACCTCAAAAAAGCATGTGTGAAGACTACAGAACAAATGTGTGTCTGAGCCAGGTATGGAAATAAGGCACTTAAGGAAATCTGGTGACATAATGTAAAAGTCCAGGAAGTCATCAAAAGAAAGGAGTCCAGGGAAATGTGGGAGAAAGGAAAGATGGACCAGGAAAACGAGGAATACTGGTTGGCTATCTAAGAGGAGTTGCAAAGAACAAGGCAAGTTTCTGGAAAGGGGTTCAGTAAATGGCATAAAGAAATTCTGTCAGGTTGCAAGGCAAAGACAGAATTAGGTGTCAGCAACAACCTGGTCACCAGTACACAGAACATCAAAGTGGATGGAAGAAGTACATCCAGCAGCTTTTGAATAAAGAAAATCACATAGAAGTTGCACTACCCCAGACACAGCTAAAGAAATAAGGAAACAGCCCACCTTAGGAGGAGAACAGCATTTAAAAAATGAAGTCAGGGAAAGTAGCATGCTCAGATGAGGTCACAGCAAATATGATTAAGATGTTTGATGAGACAGGGTAGAAATGGCTTCAGAGGGTATTCATAGCAGAAAGTGGCAGATCACAAATGACTGAAGAACAAGCATGCTAATGCCAGTTTGAAAGAACAGAGAAGATATTCACAACTGTGGGCAATATAGAGTGATGAGGGTGATTCATAAATGAATACGCAGAGGTAAGATTGGAGACGAGCAGTTCAGATTCAGGTCAGGATGCAGCACAACAGACCCAGTGTTTGTAGTGAAAGAGAAAGTAGGGAAGAAGCTAGAGGTGAGGAAAGAGTTCAACTGGGCATTCCTAGACTTGGAGAAAGCAAATGACAAGGTTCCAAGAAAACTGATTTAGGCAGCCTTGCAATGGTTCAAAATCCCTGAAACATTAGTAGAATTAGTGTACAAGGACACAATAACACAAGTACAAACTGTGTTTGGACTTACAGAGGGGCTCCCAGTCAGAGCAGGTGTGAATCATGGTTCATCTCTGAGCCCAGTGTTGTTCATAGTGGTGATGAACTAGGCTGATGGGGACCAAACCTCTCAACTGCACCGAATTCATTGGTATTTCCCATTTTGGTGGGTGAAATAATAAGGTGCCATGAATTCCAGAGTGGCCCCTTTAAATTCCGATTTTAAGTTTGTTTGTTTTACTTTCATTTTTTTTTTAACACTGATGTCATATCTCACGATGTCATCAACGGGCATGGGTGTGTGTGTGTGTGATGACCTCAGCGTCGTGAGTGCACCAATGCCCTATGAAGTGTTTATCACAGTAAGGCTATGAAAGAAATGTTCTGTAGTATTTTAGCCATCTCCCCAGGTCGATAAGAAACCTGCTGAGCGATGTTGTACTCCCTCTTCTCATAACACAGAAAATCACTGCCGGTGCATTTTCTATTTTTATCACGGTGTGTTAACATTTGTCTTTTGCACAATATATGATAGATGGGAGGGGGGGGGGTGAAGGCTCTTGAAGAAAGCATGATGTGTCCTGGAAAATAAAGTAAGCAAACAGCAACAAGGAGAAAATCAGTCCCAATGTAGAAAAAAGCTGGTTAAAATACTTGAGGAACAACAATAGGACAACCACGGCAAAGCACATATATTTAATAAACAATAAGCAGTAAACAGATAAGCGCTTTTGGAGATGCCTTCTTCATCAGATCAATACCAAAATATAAAATCAGTCTGCATATAAATGCATTTGAAAAACCAATTACATTAATTGAAACCTTTAACCAATTAACATTTTCTAGCCTTTAAAATAGGTTTTAAAGGTATAAAACCATTTAAGCCTGGTGAAACATCAGCTCTCAAGCCAGCTATCCAGTGGGCTTCTTTAACTTCTGTGGCATTTTTTATATCACCACCTCTAGGCGCAGGAGTATAAATTTCCAAAGTCATAAATTTAAAATCTTGCTGTGGAAATTCGTTAATGTGTTGAGCTACTACACTTCTTTGCACATTTCTCTGTATACCACCCATATGCTGTAAAATACGTTCCTTTAACATTTTATTGGTTTTACCAACATAAAAAGAAGTGCATTCTGAACAGGTTGCTATATAAATCACATTTTTAGTAAAAAAGCATACATAGTGTGAACACTTACATATCCTTTTAGTAACAGGATGCTCAAACACATTATCAGTCTTAATATACCTGCATGCTTTACATCTTTTACATGGATATGTACCTGATTTGCCACTGTATAATTTACCTAGGTTATTCTTATCACCAGGTCCTGGTCTATAACATAACAGATTCTTTAAGTTACGATTTCTCTTGTAGCTGAAGTTTGGCACATCACCTACTATATTTTTCATCCTGTCATCAGACAATAATATCTTCCAGTTATTTTGTATTATATTCTTTATATATTTAAAATCAGTATTATAAGTGAAGGGTATCCTAACCTTACATATATTTCTCTGTCCCTTATTAACTGAATCTCCAGTATTCTTTGAATACCAAGGTCTACCTTTCCCATCTCTCATGGACTTAACCCTTTCTGATGCTTCCCCAACTTCCCTACTTTTATAACCAATGATATTCCAACTATCTTACATACATGTTGGTCAAAGGTCAGATTACTGTCTACATATGTTCCCAAATCCCTTACTACTGGGTTCCTTAATACCCAACTGTACAGGAATACATCTCATGTCTCTTTTATAATTATTCCTTATCAAATGATCTTTATTTTTTTTCCTCTCATAAGAGCAACCTATATTCTTTGGTAAAATACCCCCAAACCTTCAGCAGAGTTTTAAAAAATTCCAGCCATTTTTTATCACTTCTATAAACTTGCTAGATAAAATGACACAATTAATGCCTCCTGTTCTTCCTCTCTGTAAGCCACCCATCATCTAATAATACACTGTCATTCTCACAGAAATATCACTTTTTATTTTCTGTAACTGTTTTATTGTATACATCTCTAATAACTGTAACTAGCATCTTGCTACAGTTACAACACAGCACTAAATTTTAGAAGTATCCACAAATGTAGTTTTGGCATTCAGTTATGAAACATTCATTGTAACAGTTTTCACATGGGCAACTTTATAAATGAGAACACATGCAGGGTAGTTGCATGTCCCAAGGTGAGACTGGTCTGGTAAGGCAGGTTATAGCTGCCAGCTTTATTTAGTGTTTTCTGTTACATTTTCATCTAATAGGGCAAAGATCAGTAGACCTAAATATCAATTATATTTATTTTAGTACTTGTTATTCCAATTATTTTCTGCAAATCCTGCTTTTCTATTCAGGAAGTGTGTTAGATATACTTGGTCAGTACTAATAAAAGTCAACAATATTCCAGGTGTTTGAAATTCCTATTATTTACACTCAATGTGGAGGTTATATCTCCATAGGTAAATGCTACTATAGCACAAATACAGAAACCATATAAAGATGAAGTAGTCATGTTGAAGAATTGTGCAGGCTGCAACTACAATCTAGTTATAATACAAAACCTGATAGTTGTTACTGAACCACCAAAGGTGTTCTTAAGCCAATATTTTAAGCAGAGCCTCATTACCTCTAGAAGGTCCAGAAACACCCAATACCTTTTTTATATACATTTACTAATTGGGACATCCAATTGGACACAAGTATCCCTTTTCAGGGGCAACCCAGGAGTAAGTCTTGATAAATTATTTAAATGCACACAGTAGGCAAATGGAGATGGACCGAATCAAAACCTTTACTTTTTGGTTGCAGGAAGTAGCTCTTTAACAGTTTAGAGCCTTAATAAAGCAGGTATGACCTGACCTTGAGCAGTATCCTACCTTCACCAAGAATGATGCCACAATACAGAGATAAGATGATCAGCTTTAACAATTGGCTTAAACTCTGGTGTCATTCAAAGGGGATCCAATGTCTGTCTGCCTGGGATGACATGCTGGACAAGCCACGCTGCTTCGCAAGGGACGGCTTGCACTTGTCACCCCTGGGATTCCGGATTTTGGCAAAGGCTCTTGCCACCCCCATAGTGCCTTTTTTAGGCAAGGCTCAAATTCTAAACCTACCACCCTAGAACACAACAAAGAAAAAAAACTAAGGGTAAGGTTGCTCAATGCCAGAAGTCTCAACCTCAAGATGCACGCACTCGAGGCCCTTCTCAGTATGGAGAACATCGATGTCTGTGCTGTGACAGAAACCTGGTTCAAGGCTCCTGAGAGCACCCCAGCACTATCAAGTTTTACCTCATATCATGCGTTCTGGCCCCAAAACCTGGACAATACCAAGAAAGGAGGAGGGGTATCCATATTCATCAAGGACACCCATACCTCTAGATTGGTGGCAATGCACGATGCATCGGAAACCATGCAGGTGCAATTAACCATAGGCAAGACTGCTCTGCAATTTGTAGCATGTTACAGGCCACCCTCGCAAACTCAGGAACCTCATATGGCCTTCCTGAAAACACTGGAGGGGATAAATGTATCTCTGAACACCATCATACTAGGTGACTTCAACTACCCTAATATAGACTGGGAACACTACTCAAGCCCAAACACTCTAGCCCAAAAGTTCCTGGAATTCATAAACTCAAATGCCATGGAACAACTAGTCACCATCCCCACAAGAGGAGAAAACATACTTGATCTCATCATCATGAACATGGGAGCACAATGTTCAACGCCGGAAGTATACCCCTCACTGGTGAGATCAGATCACAAACTAATCTCGCTGGAGGTCCTCATCCCGCCCCCACCCGAAATAAAAAAGACCACAGAATTTCTCGAAAGCCGACTTCACACTTCTAAAGACTAGTGTGGTCTCCTTTAAGGCCCCTGAGCCGGCGGTAAACATTACTCAAACTGCTGAATCACTTACAAATGCCTTCTACCAGCACCTGCAGGGCTGCATGGATCAGGCAATCCCAAGCAAAACAAAGACTCTTTGTACCAAAGGCAAGCATCCAGTCTGGTGGACCCCAGCCATAAACAAACTCTACAACAAAAGGAGAAAGCTACTACAAGATAGAGCAAAATCCTTAAAAAGTAAGATACCGCTGATCACTATAAGTAAAAAGCTAAGAGCTCTCATAAAATCATCCAAAGCTAATTTTGAGAAAAAAATAGACTCTAAAGACAACCATAAGGCATTCTTCAGCTATGTCAGAAACCTAGGAGGAAACTCCCAGATATGCTCAGAATTAGTTCAAAATGATGTGAAGATTACTGATCCTACAGACATTGCCAACATACTGGCTGACAGGTTCAGTGCAAACTTCTCCCCCCCTAAAGGAGAGATATCTATACCAAATGATTGTAGCCCCCCAAACATCTCTAACGCCCAGGTGAGAATTGCTCTCTCCAAGGCAAAGAACACAGCATCCATGGGACCTGATGGTGTCCCCGGCTGTGTGCTCCATGAACTCAACGAGGAATTAAACCCACAGTTAGGACAGCTGTTTAATCTTAGTCTCACCTCCGGATACGTACCCAGGGAGTGGCGCACAGCGACTGTGGCCCCACTCCACAAAGGCGGTGCCTCCACCGACCCTGGAAATTACCGTCCCATTAGCTTGACAAGCCTTATCTGCAAAGCCATGGAGAGGATCATAATGGATCTCATAAATAAAGACATAGGGAATTTGCAGACTTTGGATCCAACCCAGTTTGGCTTTGTCAATGGCAGATCATGCCTCTTAAACTTGGTTGACTTTTTCGAAACAGTCACCAAGGCCATTGACGAAGGAAAGGCAGTCCATACAGCCTACCTAGACCTGGCGAAGGCTTTCGATACAATACCCCACTCGGGCATCATTGATAAACTCATCAACTTAAATGTAAACCCATACATTACAAGATGGGTTGCAAACTGGCTGAGTGACAGAACCCACAGGGTCAGAGTTGCTGGCACCATGTCAGACTCAAAGCCTGTCACAAGTGGTGTCCCACAGGGCTCAGTCCTGGGCCCACTCTTGTTTGGCATCTACTTTTCTGAAGTACAAGCAAACACAGGAGGGTTATGGCTGACAAAGTTTGCAGATGACTGCAAACTGGGCGCCGTAGTTGAAAACACATCCGACACAGATATCCTTCAGAAGGGTCTCACAGAAACGGATAACTGGTGCCAGAGCCATGGCCTAAAGTTAAATGCCAAGAAATGCATAGTCATACCCTTCGGGAAAAATAAGGTTACCCCTAGCTACCATATAGGAGGCAATTCCCTGATCACAGAAGAAGTTATCAGGGACCTGGGAACCCAGGTGGACAGTAGCCTTTCATTCGACACCCATATTGCTAAAGTAGTTAGGAAGACCTTCTACATTGCCCACCTTATCATGAAGGGATTCACATCTAGATCAAGGGAAGTCATAGTATCCCTATACTCATCACTCATCAGACCAATGATCGAGTACAATGCCCCATTCGGAATGTATCTGACCCGACACTTGCAGCAGCTGGAGAGGCCACAAAAGTTCCTCACCAAAAGGATAAAGGGTCTCAAAAATCTGTCTTATGCTGCCCGACTGAAAGAACTCCAGTTATATTCAGTTGCTTACCGCTTGCTCAGAGGTGACCTATGCCTGACATACAAGGCCATGTCAAACCCAGATTTGATGAACATGCTTCATCTCAAAAAATCTAGATCCCTCAGAGCCACGAGGGCGGGAGAATTAAACCTCGACACGGTTATTAATAGGACGTGCTGGAGGGATAGAGTCATCACCCAAAGACTCCCTATGCTGTGGAACAAAATCCCGGTTTATGTGAGGCAGAGCACCTCGCTGGCCTTGTTCAAGAGGAATCTTGACCAATGGATGGGGGATCGCAGATACACCCCAGGGGTTACCTCAGTGTCACTGCTCAACAGAGGCACAGCAAAATAATGGGCATAGTTTCTCCAAACTAAAGGGGTGGCGTAAGCCACAAAACTATGGGCTAGGCTTATAAATGCCCTCGGGCAGATAGCCTAGTATGAACCTATGAACCTATGAATCCCTTGACTCCTTTTAGTTGTGCCATAGCAATAAGTCTGATGGTACTAACAGCAATAGGAGCTGTAGATCATTCATTTCTGTGAGGTAATAATTGGATGGGGCCATATTGTGAATGCAATGAGCAAAACAAAGAGATGCTGTATAATTGTGAATGCAATGAGCAAAACAAAGAGATGCTGTATAATCCTGTCTGGTGAGAGGCAGATTAGCTAAATAAATTGAGATTCAAAAATATTGTTGGTCTTTTAGTTGTTTTTCCTGCCTTTTACCTGCAACACATCAGATGCCTTAATTTTCTAACACTGTCACCCAGGCTGCCATCTGGAGTTTTTCCTTAGGGTGCCTAACCTGTGGTTAGCCCATGACAGCCCTGCTGCCACTACTTTCAAAACAGGGATTGTACTGCTGGGCAAATGGCATACCTGTACTTCTACCTTTTTCATCTCAGATAAAATGCCAAATTTTGTTTGACAATCTTTTCTCTTTTGCATGACTCAGTGACTTCTACATTCCTTATAGCTTCTGCTAGGATCCCCCAACATGGCAAATATAGCAGCCTCTCTCCCTCTGGATAGAGAAAGCCAGCATTGTCCACCATCTCCTATCCTCCCTGCATGTCTCTTCCAGCATCCCAGGCACTAATCAATTCCAGGTAATCTCGGCTGCAGTCGGTAACTTACGCCTCTTTTCCATGGAACTGATTGTGCCCCCACTTTATTAATAAACTGCTGCTAAGTTGGTTATGCTGCAAACGCAAATGCTGCTTTTCTTTAATTAATACCTTAAGGAGAAAATATGCAATGAATTTTATGGATTGCTGACATGTTGTTCCAAATTACACTTCTAGTTTGTTTGCTACAGTTAGTTTGGGTCTTAAGAAAGCAAAATATGCTTTATTTAGAAGATGCCTTAAAATAGAAGTGACTTTGCATCAAGTAAATACATTGATTATAGGATAGTGTGTATGTATGAGGTTAGAATGTCTTACTCACTGAATGGTATGTTATTTTTAAGGTTGGTAATTTGGAAATGTATTAACTATAGACCTCTCTAGAAGGTTAACTAAAAGATTTTAGAAGCAAGTAGGGGTTTTCAAAGAATATTGTTTCTATTGTTTTTGGACTGAAAACACATTTTACATTTTGTTAGCTTTTATTAATACCACATGACTTAAATGAGGTAAACAGGCACATTTTTTTCCTCTATGCTATCAATATCTAGTAATGAATACTTTTAAAAAGCTCAATGGCTAGTTCATTTTGTATACTGATTAAAACCCCTTTTCTTTCAAGACTGTAAAATAATGAATGATACAATCACTGCTACAGGAGAGCTCCCATGGTCACTGTCCAAGGGTCAGTTCTTGGTTCACCCAAGCCTCAGGCATATCTGCCACTGTAGTCCTCACCCAGGAACCAGAGGAGTGAAGGTTAATGCTTTATCATTGCAAGTACTGCTGTCATTCCTTTCCACTTTCAACATGCTTCTCGAGACTCTGTAGGGAAACATGTTAATTTGCTGATTAAACAAAGTTAAGCAATTATGTTGATATACTGAACTGAGAGTGAGACATTAAAGTAAAAAAATAGTGGTTGTAAGTGTGGTAACTTAAGATCCATTTGAAAAATAGGGTCTATATTATATCATCGAACGCTTAAAAAAGCGAACGCTGATTGATCGGCCTAATTTAAGCGAAAGCTTACAATCTCTAACTGTCAGATCAGCAATTTTTTTCCCAGGGAAAAAAATCGCTGATCCAAAACACATACACACAACACAAGCACACCAAACAAACAGAAATCCACACACATACACCTAAAATCTGATACCTAACCCTACACTAAACTATGCACACACCACTAACTACCCACTTACCTTAACCCAAACCCTAACCCTAAGGTCCGTCACTATCACACACTCACCTCACCTGCTCCCTAACCCTAACTCACTTAAATCCGCCCTAACCCTCATGCCCACTCAAGCGCACACACACCTAACCCGAGCCCTAACCCTAACTCACCTAAATCACCCTAGCACTCACATCCACATAATCGCACACTTACCTGAATCCGACAGGTAACTTTCCACCATAACACTAAAAATACCGAAGCAGTAGAACCGGACAACCAAATTCTTTCCCTAGGAAAAAATTTGAGTTTCTGCTGCTTTGAGATTTTGCAGTTTCACCAAAATAAGTTTGATCAATCAGCGTTCGCTTTTTTAAGCATTCGAGGATATAATATAGACCCGAAAAATACACACTATTGTATAAAGACATCAGAAAAATAGTTGTAGACTGTTTTTTTTTTTTGCTGTTGAAATACATGAAAGCCAGTAATTCTATTTTAGAAGTAATCAACACAAAAGTAACTACAAGGAAAACAGGAGGCAATAGATTGCATACATGTAGCCATAAATAGTAGCAAGAAAGATTTTCTGCTAGATAATCAGTTACTGAAACCAAATCTCTCAGTGAATGAGTCTATATGTGTGTGTTTAGACGTGTGCGTTAATAAAATGCAAATAGTTAAGAAAAAATAACTGTGATGGCACAGCAGTTACAACAAATTAAGCAGTGAAACAAATAAATGCAACTGAAAATACATGATAATCAACATGCAGTTAACTTTCACTTTAGTAAGAAATACAGTAGAAAAAGACTCTGCTGAACTGTGACTGGGTTTGTTTACAAATAACAGTAATACATTTCTGTTTACTGAGGCAATGATGAAGTTATGAAAACATCCTTTCTATTTCCTTATACTCTCCCATCTATTTTGTTTCTCTCTCAGGTTTCCCCACTCATTTTTGTTGCTGCAACCTGCACCCACCCCATCCCCCTCCTATTTTACCCTGCTCACTACTATCATTTCTTGTCCCCTAACCACTTTCTTTACCCAGCTTGCTTCTCCTCCCTTATCCTCCTTTCTCCCCTCTCTGCCTCATCACACTGTTCCAATTAATCTACACCACAAACATAACTTAACAGAATTGCCTGGTTCCTATAAATGTGTTTCCTTTCTCTCCCTAGCACTAGATAGTTCCTTTACTAATTCTATGTACTTGCCTTTGTTGATTGTTTCTGAAGGGCTCTATGCACTGTCTTTGGTTCAACCTGCTCTGTTCACCCTCGCTACGCTCGGGCTCACTCCACTACCATACCCTACCTCCATTCCCACCCCCCCACTTTCATTACATTTATACCTAGCCTAACCACACCCCTTCCTCTTCTCAACCAATTCATACCCATCTCCCACTTAACCTCAATATCCCAACCTACTCCCTCCACCCCTCACCTCTCTTTCACTCAACACTCCACCCCCACCCACACACCATGCACTTCTTTTACTCCTTACTTACTAACATGCTTCTACTCCACCTACTTTACCTCACCTACAACTCCACCTCCCTTCACTCATACCAGGTCAGATACTTTCACTCACCAACACTTCCAATATCCACACCCTATTCACACTCCCACATTTATAGTAACATTAACTCACAACTCTATAATCACATAACCTCTCTCCTCTCACATCTCAAACACTTACACACCCACCATCCTATCCCCATCCTCCAAACACCATAGACTAACTAACAAATGTAGACTACATCTACTACACTCTATTACACAAATCAGATTCCAGCCTGACATCTATCCCAACCCAGGTCCCATTAATAACTTCTTCCAGTACCTGCAATCTTCACCAGGTCCCACTCCTACCACCTCTATTCAGTCTATCATACATTCACATCCCTACCCCACTTCCAGAAACCTCTAACTCTGATCTCATCCTAACAAATTTCAACCTTTGTAGTATCATAAATAAAACCAGTGAATTCCATGATGCCCTAGGCACCTACTCACCAGATATAGCTGTGATAACTGAAACCTGGTTAAAGCACCACATTAAGGACAGCAAAATTGTCACAACAGGTTATAACATCATTAGACAGGACAGACTAATCAAAAGAGGTGGGGGTGTCACTGTTATGTTCAAATACACCCTCAAAGTCATACAACTAAACTGCAGCCCTCCTGACCTATCCAACTCTGAAATACTAACCACTCACTTGGATAGCAACCCTAACAAATCAATAATCATCATAGCCACATATCTTCATCCAGGCAATAACCTTCCCATCATTGAAAATGTACTTTCCTGGTCATCTACCAAATTCAACCAAGAAATCATTGCACTTGGTGACTTTAACTTGGATTAGCACACCTGCTCATCCAGTAACCCCTCCAACTTTCTAAATCTCTTCAACTTCACCCAAACCATAACCTGTCCAACATGTACAGGCAAACACTCCAACAAGCAGTCAACATTAGACTGGATCTTAACTAACAAACCAAACCAGAGTTACCTTGCTGGTTGCCTACCTGACTCCCTCAGCGGCCATTCACCAATGTTTCTATACAGGAAATGTGTGCACACCCAAAGCAACATCTCCCATAAATCTATCATTAATAAGAAAAAACTCCCCCCCCCCCACTACTTTTAACCTGCTACTCCAACAAAGTGACTGGACTCCACTTAAACACCTACATTTACATACAGCTGTCCAGTACTTCAATGACACTTTCCTTACAATACGTAACCTTGCCCCCACTAAGAAAGTGCGCACTAAAGGTAAGCCCCTTCCTTGGCTATCCAAAGACACCAAGATAATATTGAAGCACAGAGATAAAGCCTGGTCAACTTACCATACATCCAAAGACAAAACTGAGCTCTTAATTTATCAACAACTAAGAAACCTAACAAAGAAACAGATAAAAAAGACAAACAAACTTACTTCCAAGCCTGCCAACAGAAGCACCAAAATAACCCCCCAAAATTGTGGCAATCCATCAACCATCTCCTCAACCCTGGACGTACCCCAACCCTTCCCCCACTCATCTCAAACAACTCAGACCCTATTTCAACACAATTCAACTCCCACTTCATTAACACCATCACCTCCCTGCTAGACAACCAACCAGCTCAACCTCTCACAGTCCCCACCCCTATCCCTGAAAATCACAACCCTTTCACTTTCACACCCATACAAACTAAATGCAAAAAGAGAATTTTAACCAAACTTAAACCCTGTTGCATTGCTGCAGACAAACTTCCAAATTAACTTCTAAAACTTGCCGCTCCTTCAATTGCCTACCCAATATCTATTTTGATTAATCTCTCTATTACAGAACAATATGTCCCACTACTATGGAAAATATCTCACATCATACCTCTCCACAAAGGCAGACCCAACAAAGAATTAGCTAACTATCGTCCAATAGCCATCCTCTCCCCCCTTGCAAAAATCATAGAAAAATGCACCCACAAGCAACTCATTAACTATTTCCTTAATAATAATAATCTTCTTTCCAGCTCTCAACATGGCTTTAGGCCTAAACATAGTACCAACACTGCCCTACTAACCTTCACTAACAGTATTCATCATGTCATGAAGAAAGGCCAGCTTGTTTCATCCATCTTTCTTGATATGTCCAAAGCCTCTGACACCATATCCCACCAGCTACTACTTAATAAGCCATCTTCCTATGGCCTCAGCGCATCATCACTAACTTGGTTCCGTAGCTATCTTTCCAACCAACAACAGGCTACAAAATGGGAAAACTCACTTTCCCCTCTACTCCCCATCTCTGTGGGTGTACCCCAAGGTTCCATACTTGGTCCTCTTCTCTTTATCATATTCACAAACAACCTCAGTTCTGCAACTCAACTAGCATGCATAGTACAATATGCTGGTGACGTTAAACTTATCTGCTCAGCCACCTCACCCCAGGAACTCCAACTAAGAATGCAATCATCTTTTCAGAACATTGAAAATTACATCTCTCGACACCAACTCATTCTGAACCCCACCAAAACTAAGATTATAGTTTTCAGTAACAAAAAACTCGAACCTTCCCAGTCCCCCTCTCAATCTCCTACACAAATGGAACTGAGATTGTACCCACTACCTACACTAAACATTTAGGTGTTACCATAGATGATAGTGTAAAATCTGATAAACATATTGCTCTAACAAACTAGGTACCTTGTACAGGGCCAAACCATACCTAACTACAGAAACCCGGCTAGCCACTGCCCACTGACATCTGCTATCCTCCCTCCTGTACAGTTCCATAATATTCACAAACCTGTTATAATAAGATTGCCAAATATGCCACTAATCAACCACACAGATCTCACCACTGCTCAGCTCTCTCACAGTTAAACTGGCTAGAGCTTCCCAACCTTATATCACTAAATCAACTGACCTTACCCCACAAAATAGTCAATCAACCTAGCAACTGCCCTGCTATTTCTAACTTAGTCCACCCCAGTACCAATCTCAGATTTAGCAGATCTTCTAACAAACTTTTGCTAAAGGTTTCCAAATCCCACAACTTTCATGGTGACTCCCTCTATTCTCACAAAATATCCAAACTCTGGAACACTCTTCCTGAGACTATAGCAAAAAAACCTAACAACCATGAGTTCAAACTTCTCCTAAAGGAAAACCTTGCTAACCATTGGCTGTGCTGTTGTCATTCTCCAGGCTAAGTTCTTTCCCACTTCCATCACTTTTACCCTACTATTGCTTCACCTAACCATCCCACAACTCTTGCTACTTTCTTGCAACCCCAGTCCCCTCTTCACTCTACCTGGAATTCTTATTCATCTCATTTAGCTTTTATATGCATACGCCTCATCTCTGCATCCCATCAGTAATTTGCAGAATTAAATAAAGTCTTTAACCACTCACACATATTTTTATAACATACAATGCTCATAACTGTACCTACAAATTTTTCTTGATTCTTTGCTATATTTCATTATTTTATGTGCTTAATTTTATCTTCTGTTATTACAATTGTTTTTGATTTTGTATATAAATCATTATTGCTTGAATTGTGCTATTGTGGAGCTTTTCTCCCGGGGGTCTCTGCTGAAAATGGGCCCCTGACCCAGTCAGACACTACCTGGTTAACAAATGTAATTAATAAATAAATAAATAAATAAATAAATAAATAAATATTTAGTGGCATCTTTATTTAGTTGTAGTGCTGTGTGACTTGCTGTTCTCTGCCTATTTCTGATCTCTGCATTTGATTTTAGATTGCAGTTATGCATTTAATGTTTGGTTACTTCTATTTTGTTATCTTTAGTCTTATATTGTATTTTGCTTTGTTTTAAGTTTTTTTTTTTGGAGTTTTAAGAGGTCTTGGCCAGGGTCAGTTAGAAAAGAATTATTTTGCAGACAATGAATAAAATCCAGCTACTTAGTGGGAGCATAGCCGGCCTTAGGCATAGGCCAACTAGGCGGCCGCCTAGGGCGGCGCTTTAGTAGGGGCACTTTTCCAGTATTTATTTGATGTAGGTAGACCAGGATGGGGGCACTGGGTGGTGTGATGGGGGGTGCTGTGGTGCCCTTTTGCCTAGGGCACCAGTTGACCTAAGGTAACTCCTGAGTGGGAGGAGCTGAGAAACAGCATTCCTTATTTATCTACAAGTATTAAGTGGCATCTTTATTTAGCTATAGTACTTTGTGACTTGCTGTTCTCTGCCTATTGCTGAGCTCTGCCTACATTTGATTTTTCCCACCCACTCACCCTACTCCTGTTGTAATTTTAAACTCGGTGGCTTTTGAGTTGCCTACCTGTACTATAAATCTGACTTTGGACACTTCCCCCACTCTCATTTCTGAGGAATAAGAGATCAACTAGGAACCCCTCCCCCTTAGTCTCTTAAACTTGAATTATTTTCTGTTTCCTACCTTCCCATTTACTAAAAAAATGCACTTTATTCAGCTGCTTTTACTGTATTTGTGCTTATTTCTACTTTATTTAGCTTTTTGCTGCACTTTCTTAAAGTGTTCAGTTGCATTTAATTTGCTGCATTTATTACTGCTTGTTAGTAGCCTGATTACATTGTCACTGTTATTCGAAGCCTTGTTGTTCTGATTTAAGCACTTGGGTTACAGATTAGTTATCTTACATTAGTAACGTTTGTGGTCTACACTCCTGTGGGAGGAGAGGGTAGCTTCCACCCTTCTGAGCTGGAAATTGCTTTTAAAGCAGTGTCTAAAGGACAACATTTCTGACGCAAAAACTTCATCTAAAAACAACCTCAAGGTTATGCTGCTAAATGCCAGGAGTCATAACATGAAACTGTATTCACTGGAAGCAGTCCTTACCTTGGAAGACGCAGACATTTGTCCAGTCACAGAGACCTGGTTCAAGGCTGTGGAGAGTACTCCAGCCATACAAGGTTACACCTCCTTCCACACATTTAGACCACAAACTGAAGGTGTGAAAACTAAAGGAGGCAGTGTATCAATATTCATTAAAGATAAATACACCTCCAGATTGGTTAAACCATATGACTCCCTGGAGTTATTTCAGGTGCAATTAACTGTTGGTAGGACACCTATTCAAGTCACTGCCAGCTAAAGGACCTCCTCCGTGAATCAAGACACCCACACTGCCTATTTGCACCTACTTGAGTCTATCAAGATACATCCAAACACTATGGTTTTGGATAAATTTAACTACCCATCCATTGACTGGGTAAATTACTCGTGCTCAAACTCACTTGACCAAAGGTTCCTTGACTTCATTAACTCCAGTGCCATGGACCAGCTGGTTGATACCCCCACAAGGGGTGCCAACATCCTGGATTTGGTGCTTACAAATATGGGGGAACCACTGTAGCACCCCCATTGTGAGGTCTGCCCTGGTGATATCTGACTACAAATCAGTCTTGTTCAAAGTAACTATCACACCTGCCCCTGCCCCCCCCCAGCAGCAAGTAAACTAAAAAAAATCTCCAAACCTCTTACAGGATGGTATAAATAGCTCCACTGCACTCCCCCCCCTCATATGGAACTGGTAGCTATGCCAAGATCTACACCAATGCTTTATACAAACACCTGTATAATGGCATTGACTCAACTGTACCTGATAGGACCAAAATAAGTCCCTCAAGGAAGAACAAAACTGCCTGGTGGACAACTGCCATTAACAGGCTTTACAGTAAGAGGATGAAATTGCTGTCTAAGATTAAGAGGAAGCAAGCCATAAACTGGAAAGACTCCCTCCTCAGTTTAAACAAGCAAATAATACGTTTTATGAAGTCCTCCAAAGTAAACTATGAATCCAGATTAGCTTCCTCAACTAAGGACAGCCATAAGGTGTTTTTAGTTACATCAGTGACCTAAAAGGAAAGGCCTAGATTTGTGCCAAACTGGTAGTTAATGTTACCACATATACTGAGCCTGTGGACATATCTAACCTGTTGGCTGACAGGTTTTGGGAAAACTTCACTCCACTATCCCTGCCACACATACCCCATGACATCCCTACCACATGTCCCCTACCTTGTATCTCTAAAATGCAGGTTGTAAATGCCCTCTCTAAGGCCAAAAATACAGCATCTGTCAGACCTGAAAACATCCCAGGTTGCATCCTACACAGACTTCAACAAGAATTAGCAACACCATTGGGTACTCTTTTGAATCATAGTCTAAGCACCGGCTTCATCCCAGCAGAATGGAAAATGGCCACTGTTATTCCCTTGCACAAAGGTGGTACTTCCACTGACCCTGGGAACTATAGAACTATTAGCCTGACTAGCCTTATCTGAAAGGCCATGGAGTGAATCATCATGGACCTTATCAACAAAGATATAGGTAATCTCCAAACACTTGACTCTACTCAGTTTGGATTTGTCAAAGAGAGATCATGCCTGTTTAAAAGGTGGACTTCTTCGAGACAGTCACCAAGACCCTGGACGAGGGGAAATCTGTGCATACAGCCTACCTAGACTTAGCCAAGGCTTTTGACACTATCCCTCACTCAGGCATCATTGACAAACTCACCCAGCTAGGTATCAACCCTTATATCATTTGATGGGTCACTAACTGGCTCACTGATAGAACCCATATACTCAAAATAGGGGAATCTACCTCCAACAGTAGACCTGTAACTAGTGGTGTTCCACAGGGATCAGTCCTAGGACCTCTACTGTTTGGAATCTATTTCTTTGAAGTACAGGCTAAAACCAAGGGACTGTGGCTGACAAAGTTTGCTGATGACTGCAAACTGGGGAGAGGTCATAGAATCTCCAAATGATGTCAAAATCCTACAAGACGGTCTTACACAAACAAATGATTGGTACCAAAGTCTTGGCCTTAAACTCAATGCAAAAAATGTATTATCATCCATTTTGGTAAGAGCAATGTTCCTGCTAACTACTGCATCAATAGCAACACCTTAAATATGTACTCACTGGTGAGAGACCTGGGCACACAGGTTGACAGCAACCTTACCTTTGACCACCATGTCTCCACAGTGGTAAGAAGGGCATTCTATATTGCTCATCTCTTAAGTAAGAGCATTGTCTCCAGAAAAAAAGAAGTTATAACCTCTCTGTACTCCCTCATCAGGTCAATAATTGAGTACAATGTCCCTTTTGATATGTTCCTTTCCAAACACCTGCAGCAATTGGAGAGACCAAAAGGTTCCTCACACGGAAAATTCAAGGTCTTCAGCATCTGTCCTATGTGGATCATCTGAAATCACTTTCACTTTATTCTGTTTCATACAGACTACTCAGAGGCAATCTCTGCCTTGCATTCAAGGCAATCTCTGACCCTGCTTTATTGGAAATGCTGCATATCTATAAGTCAAATGGTATACGGGTTACTCGCTCTAAAGACCTTAACCTGGTATATGACATTAGTAGAACCTGCTGGAGAGACAGATTTGTCTCCCAGAGGTTATAACACCTTTGGAACAGACTCCCACTTCATGTTAAACAGAGCACTTCAATGGCTCTCTTCATACGATTGGATGGGTATCCTTAAATTCACCCCGGGGGTTCGACCTGTGTCCCTCTTGGACAGGGGCAATAGGTGATGATCGTGGAAATAAGGGTAGAACTTGGCTAGGCTTGTAAGGGCCCTAGGGTTAGGTAGGTTATGAGGCAAGCACTGTGGCAAAAATTCAATAAAAAAACACAAACAAAGCCCTGTGGCCAATCAAAAACATCACATTCTTCTTTCCTTTAAACAATCCCTGGCCAGAAAATGACTCAGGTCCGCTCCACTCTCTCTAAAGTGGAAGTACAGCAGCTCTAACTAAAGACTGTAAAAAAGGTCAAAAGGTATAAATATTTAACACAGAAACACTCAATTAATGCAGCAAAAAACAAGTGCTGAGACAGTAGATATGCTAATGTAAGTCTTAGGTTTTGTAGAGTTTAGCAGAAACCAGCAACACACTTACAAGCTCCGAGGCGTTTAGTGACATTTGGTGATATTTGGCAACCACATTACTTGAGAAAAAGAGTATTGCTGGTTTCTGATAATCTGTACAAAAGCTAAGACTTACATTACCATATCCACTGTTTTGGCACTTGTTTTTCACATTTTTTTGTCAGAGCTGCATTGAGTGTTTCTGGGTTGGATATCTGCACTTTTTGACCTTTTTTCAGTCTTAAGTTAGAACAGCCTTAGTTCCACTTTAATGAGAGTAGAGAGGGCGTGAGCCATTTTCTGGCCCAGGACTGTGTAAAAGAAAGAAGAGTGTACTGTTTTTGAATGGCCACAGGGCATTGTTTGTGGGATTTTTTTATTGAATCTCTTCTGCTATTTAGGCGTTGCAGTTGCACAATGCTTGGCTCATAATCTATGAGCAAGCTAAAACTTACATTGCCATATCCACTGTTTTGGCGCTTGTTTTTCGCTGTGTTTTTGACAAAGCTGCATTAACTGAGTATTTCTGTGTTGAATATCTATACATTTTGACCTTTTTTACAGTCTGCAGTTAGATCTGTATAGACGCTAATATCTTGCAGTGTAATTCCCCCTTGTAATCTGTTTAGACACCAGTCTCTCAAAAAGAGTAAGTTTCCCTTAAAATACACTTACTGGGTTGACAGATCTTGTGTTATTGACCTATTTAATATTTAAATTTTCCTCACTCCTCCCTAGCAGATCAGTAGCCAGGGATATACACTTCCTGACTCTTTCTGTGGCCAGTCTGGTTGAGACAGATATTTTGAGGCATTGTAGCAATTGCCTCATGTACACTGACATCCCATTTATTCTTAATAAAACAGATAATGTATGCAAGAGATGTCAATTCACTTTAATGCTAAAGGCAAAACTTTCTCATACAACCAAAACTAATCCTATAGAGGTTGTCAGTGACACTTGCACTGTGCCACTGCACAGAGTAAGGACCCTACATGTAAAACTACTTATCCTGAGGCACGTACAGTTAACTCCCCAAAACACGAAGATCTCCTGTAAAGCACAGTCAAAAAAGGTCCTCGGCAATTATATAAACAGTCAATCAGTTAAAACACCACCCCCTCTATATATATATGAACACTGTTTTCAGTGCCTCTACTGCTAAGCCCTTAAGGCAAACTAGCAGAAAGCCAAATGTCTTGGTCATTGGTGATTCTATAGTGAGGCACACTAATGTCCACCTCACCAGACTGAGCAAGGACAGAGTCATGATTAGCTGCCTTTTTGAGGTTAGGATCTATCAAGCAAGAAAATATTAAACAGACCAGTTTCAGCTTAGATAAAAGCAGCCTTCTTCAGTGCATACAAATAACAAATGGAACATCCCTTTTCTCTTATATAATCAACAACTGAGGCTTAATTGATACACTTAATATTTAAAGGTCCTCATTCAATCCAGGAGAAAATAAACCCCCCAATTTTATTATCCATTTTTTTCTCTATATTATTAAGGGTCTGATGCCATCCCATCTTATTAGATCTATTAACCCTGATCCGATCAATAATGATAAAGTAAAAGGACGCATTAGTGTGTGAAACAGTATGTTTGTAGAGGGCATTAGTAATTCTCTGATGTCTAATGTCACTAAAATGCTCTGCAATCCTAATCTTGACCGGACGTGAAGTCTGGCCAATGTAAAACGCAGAACAACTGCATGTAGCCAAATAAATGACCCAATCAGTTTGACAGTTAGCAAAAAAAGAAATGCTATAAACTTCACTGGTATTTTTGCTGCTAAAGTCTTTGGTCTTACAAATCCTAGGACAGTATACACAATGACCATAGGGGAAACAACCAACCAAATAGTCCCCTAATAAAGTAGATTGGACTTGTGGAACTTGCTGGCTATGACCTCGTTTATAGTGACTCAAAATAGGGCCTAGGTTCCTACCCTTCCTATAAGAGAACTGGCATGTATTATTCAAAATTTCAGATAATTTATTATCTGCCAAGAGAATATTCCAATGCCGTTGAACACTGTTAGTTAGAACAGCAGTGTTCCTACCATAAGCAGTTACAAAACGAATAACTGGCTCATGTTCTTGAGGCCTAACCTTATATTCTAGAAGAGAATCCCTATGTATAGAATCCACAGTATTCTTAGCATGTAATATATGCCCCAACCTATAGCCCCTATTCAAAAACTGGGAGGTGAGGTCGCCCCTGTACATATCATATGAAGCTTCCTTAGAACAAATATGTTTCATTCTCATATATTGAGACTTTGGAATATTCCTATAAATGTGAGGAGGATGATAGCTGGTGGCATGGAGAAAGGAATTATACTCTGGGTATTTACGGTACACTTCAGAACATAGAGTGTTATCCATTTGCCTAGCCACCAATACATCCAGAAATGTAATACAGTCCTTACGGTAGTTCACCGTAAATGGTATTCCCCACTTATTTTCATTTAAATAGTTGACAAAATCTTGAAGGTACTCAGAATCCGATCTCCACACTAACCAGCAATCATCCAAATACCTCCTGCATATGTCCATGTCCTCCAAAAATATATCAGGAGAACTATCACAGATAATCTGCTGTTCAATATATGCCATAAATAGATCGGCATATATTGAGGCAAAAGAAGCCCCCATAGCTGTACCCTGAATTTGAAGATAACAGGCATCACGATCTAAAAATACATTTTTGGTAAGGACATGTTTGGCTAATCCTAATAGAAGTGCATTAAATCCAGGGTAATATAATCCAGAACTGGAAAGTCAATATTCCAAAGCATCAATACCTGCCCAGTGAGGAATATTAGTGTAAAGGGCAGTTACATCAAGGGTACAAAGTAACCACCCAGTTCTAGCTGTAACTCAAAGATTATCTGAAGAAATTTAGTTGTGTCCTGTATGCGGGCACGTACCCACTTCAAAAGGGGTTTGAGGTACTTAGTTAGAAAATGGGACTTCTCCAAGGATGATGCCACATTACCAACAGAAAATGACTGATTTTAACAACTGGCTTGGCTTCTGGTGTCAATCCAAGGGGGTATAATATTTGGGAGAACGTGGTTGACAAACCACACTGCTTTTCTGGGGATGGTCTACACTCATACTCTGTAGGCTTTCGGATATTGGCAAATACCTTTTCCACCCCATAGTGCCTTTTTTAGACAATGCCAAACTGATAAACCATCTGACTTATCTGAACCTACAAAGGAATATCTGAAGGTGGTACTGCTGAATGCTATAAGTCTTAACAAGAAACTCCACTCACTGCAAGCCTTCCTGTTCCTGGAGAATGTAGACATCTGTGTAGTAATAGAGACATGGTTTAAACTCACAGAGAGTACCCTGGCAGTGCAAAATGATAAAGACTTTCACACCTTTAGACCAGCTACTGCTCAGGAGGGAACTAAAGGTAGGAGACTCTCAGTCTATATTGAAAACAACCTCATATCCACACTAGTTAAAGTGTATGACCCACTGAAACTCATACATGTGCTACTCACCATAAACAGGGACGCGTATCATATCCTTGCAACCTATAAGTCCTTCTCCATGTCTCAGAAAACCCATACTACTTGTCTCAGTGTACTAGAGTCCCTCACCATTCAACCCAATATGATCTTCAGGGGGATCTCAACTCACACTCTATAGATTGGGAATCCTAAACCACCACTTCTAATGCAGAAGCCGAGCGATTACCTAAACTTTGTTAATATTGCTATACGGGAACAGTTGTTCCATTCTCCTTCTAGAGGGACAAACATCCTTGACCATGTACTCATGAACATGGGGTAGCAATGTTCCTAACCCAATGTAATGTCCTTATTCATCAGATTTAACCATAAAGTAATAGTGCTTGAAATAAAAATTAAATCTGGGGACCCATTGATAACAAAAACCTTTAGGAACTATTCCAAGGCTAAACTCTCTCTACTAAGTGATACCTTGTCTAAATTCTAAGCACCTCCAAACCCAGTAAGCATGATTGCATATGATGAGGTATTTACAAAATCCCTGTACAGCCATATTGATAGCTGTATAGAATGAACAGTACCCAGTCATGTTAAGAATAAGACAAAATCAAATGGCAATCCACCTTAGTGGAATCACAATATCAATTGGTTATACAACAAAAGAAAAAAAATCTTGGCCAAGACCAGGAGGAACAAAGCCCAACATACTAAATGCCCCTTACCAATCTAAACAGGCAGCTAAGAGGGTTAATTAATGCTTCAAAGGCTAAATAGTTTCTTTGGGAAAGGACAACTACAAAGTTTTCTACAACTGTGGCCATAACCTCATGGGGAATATGCAACAATGTGCGGAACTTATTGTAAATGGCATCACCCACACTGAAACGGAGGCCACTGCCAACCTTTTGGCTGACAAGTTGAGCTCAAATTTCCCACCCCTCCAACTCCCCCTAGATCGTCCAAAGGAAATGCCTACAACAATCAACCCAACTATTACTAGGGAACAGGTCATCAATGC
This sequence comes from Protopterus annectens, assembly GCF_019279795.1. Classification (NCBI taxonomy): domain Eukaryota; kingdom Metazoa; phylum Chordata; order Ceratodontiformes; family Protopteridae; genus Protopterus; species Protopterus annectens. Next base: position 1,222,406,293 of record NC_056745.1, read on the forward strand.
ACTTTCCAAGGTCAAAACACTGCATCAATGGGCCCCGATAACATCCTGGGATGCTTACTAAATAGCATGAAAAATGACTTCTCTGATCCACTTAAATGACTTTTTAACTGGAGCCTTCATTCAGATTTTGTGCCCAGGGAATGGAAGATGGCTACAGTCATTCCCCTACACAAAAGAGGTCCAACCACCTATCCGGGTAACAACAGGTCCATAAGTCTGAAAAGCCTCATATGTAAGGCCATGGGAATAATCATCATGGATATGATAAATTAAGACATTGGTAACCTGCAAATGCTGGAACCATCACAGTTCAGCTTTGTTAAAGAAAGGTCATGCCTATTAAATTTGATAGAGTTTTTTTGAGAGGGTCACCAAAGCAATGGATGTGAACACAGCTTACCTCAACCTGACCAAAACTTTTGATACAGTACCCACTAAGGCATTATTGACAAGCTAACTATATTAGGTATAAACCTTTTAATCACCTGCTGGATAGCCAACTGGCTCACTGATATGACCCAGGAGGTCAAAATAGGTTAGGCCTCCTCTACCAAGAGGCCAATCACTAGCTGGGTTTCCAAGGGCTCAGTACTAGACCCGCTCCTTTTTGGCATTTATTTCACTGAAATGGAAGCAAACACTGAAGGTTTATGGCTGACTAAGTTTGCAGATGATTGCAAGCTGTTGGTTATCATCAACTCCCCTGCAGACATTAGCATTCTTTAAGAAGGCCTATCTCTGACTAACAAATGATGCCAAAGCCGCAGTATTAAACTCAATGCTAAGAAATGCATAATTATACCATGTTGATAATACTCCCCTAAGAGTCGACCCAGTGGTCAGGGATCTGGGTATGCACACAGACAGTAGCCTCACGTTCGCCTACCATGTGGCCACAGTGGTGAGGAAATCAATTTATGTTGCACAACTTAAAAGTAAGGGCATGGCATCTTGGTCCAAAGTGGTCATTATCCCACTGTACTCTGACCTTATCGGACCAATCATAGAGTACAATTCTTCCTTCAGTGTACACCTGACCAGGCATATGCAGCAACTAGGGTGACCTCATAGTCTCCTTAAAAAAGAATACAAGGCGTAACAAACCTGCCTTATACAGAGCATCTTAAAGCACTTTCTCTCTACTCAGTCTCCAATACATTGCTGAGGGGTGATCTATGTCTGGCTTAGGGGTGATCTATGTCTGGCTTACAAGGCATCAGCAAACCCCAAACTTATGAGACTGCTCTGCCTATGGAACAGGCTTCCCACCCATGTGAAGTTGAGTTTGTCTATTACCCAATTTAAGTGCAACCTAGACCAGTGGCTGGGCAATAAGAAATTTACAATGGGCCTGAAACCCATGTTCCTTATGGACAGAGGTAGCTCTCCCCCTCAACCTTCCCTCAGGAAATATCATCAGATATAAATCCCCCTGATATCACTAGGGAACAGGTCCTTAATGCTCTCTTGAAGACCAAGAACACTGCATCAATGGCCCAGACAATATCCCAGGATGCCTTTTAAATAGCATGAAACATGACCTATCATGGCCTCTTGAATTACTGTTTAACTGTAGCCTGCAAACAGGCTTCATGCCTCATGAGTGGAGAAAGGCAACAGTCATCCCTCTGAACAAAGGTGGGCCATCTACAGACCCTGGAAACTACGGACCCATATGTCTCACTAGTCTTATATGTAAAGCCATGGAAAGAATTATCATGGAGATGAGTAACAGAAATATAGTAAAGCTCCAGACACTGGACCCAGACCAGTTTGGTTTTGTCATGGACAGATCATGCCTACTCAGCCTGTTGGACTTCTTTGAGAAGGTCACCAAAGCAATTGATGAGGGCAAAATCGTTCACACTGCCTACCTTGACCTAGCCAAGGCATTTGATACAATACCCCACTCGGGCATTGTTGACAAACTCAAGAAGTTAGGTATAAACCCATATGTCACTCAATGGATAGCTAACTGGCTCACAGACAGGACCCAGGAAGTTAGATTTGGAGAGTCCACCTCTACAAAGAGGCCAGTTTCAAATGGAGTCCCTCAGGGATCAGTCCTTGGACAGCTACTTTTTGGCATTTACATCTCAGAAGTCAAGGCCAATATCAGTGGTCTCTGGCTGACTAAATTTGCAGATGATTGCAAACTAGGAGCTGTCACTGAATCTCACATTGACACAAATGTTCTCCAGGAGGGGCTGACACAGACAAACAACTGGTGTCAGAGTCATGGACTAAAACTAAATGCTAAGGAATGCATAATAGTATTCTTTGGGAAGTCATCCATCCCTGGTAACAATCATATTGACAACACATCCCTTAGAGTTGACCCAGTAATCAGGGACTCTAGGGACGTACATAGAGAGTAAAAGAGAGACCAGCACGTGTGTACAGTGGTGAGGAAATCATTCGATGTTGCGCAACTTATAAACAAAGGTATGGCATCTAAGTCCAAGGAAGTCATTGTTGCATTGTATTCGGCAGTCCTATCATTGAGTACAATTCTACCTTTGGTATGTACCTAACCAGGCATATCCAACAACTGGAATGTCCACAGAGGTTCCTCACTAAAAGAATACAAAGCATAAGTAATATGTCCTATGCATACTGCCTAAAGGCCCTATCCCTGTATTCTGCCTCCTACAGGCTTTTGAGGGGAGATCTATGCCTGGCATACAGAGCATTGTCAGACCCACTCTAATGGACCTCCTGCATATCCACAAACCAAACAGCACCAGAATTATCCATTCTAAAGACTTAACTCTTGCCTGTGATATAGATAGGACCTGCTGGAGAGATAGGTATGTATCCAGAGACTACCCTGTGTATGAAACAGGTCCCCATCCATGTGAAGCAGAGTTCCTCCCTAACCCAGTTCAAGTGCAACTTGGACAATTGGATGGGAAACCGGAAATTCATCCCTGGTTTGGCACCTATGTCTCTGATGCAAACAGGTGACCTGTAAATGGTTAATCTCCTAGGCCCATGCTTACACTTATCAAGGGTATCAGAACTTGTCAGATTTGGGATGTATGGCTAGGCTAAAAAAGGCCCTTGTAGTCGTTAGCCTAGTAAACACCTATGAACCTATGCTTGCCCCTCAATGTCCTGTTTGTATATAGGATGTCATTATTCTTTCAGGAAAACTTGCTTAGGTTTAGAAAGCCCCCCTAGGTCGTTAGCCTAGTGATACTGCATGTATCTATGAATCTATGAAATTTGAATCAGCTAAATAACAAGAGGCAATGCACTTTCCTCCACACTAGATCTGACATTGACTGTTTATACACAACATAGGCCCACTTCCTGTACCTCTGCTTATCTCTCCATCTGTGCTTCTTTCTGCTATATAATTCTCATTACAAAACCCCAGCAGTTTTCAGCTTTCTCTTCTCTTCCTTTCGCTGTCTTTCTCTGTTTCTCTTTCTTTCCCTAACACAATTTCCTTCATACCACTCAACCATTTATCCATTAAAATGTATGATGCAGCATGTGCCAAATGGGCAACATGAGGAATAGGTGATTAAACTTAAGAATATAATCGTGAAACATGGTGAACGGAAATGCATTGAAGCTTTTAATATTTGCAGATTGTAAAGCTTCATAAACCAATACAGATTGTTGCTTCTAATCTTCACAGGGCAGTATGAAAAAAAATCCATCTCTCAGTAGGTTTTTGATAACCAACATGAGAGCTGTACCTCATGATGTGTCATTTGACAGCTATGTTTTCCTTATTCTGTTCCACTTCAGGTCTAGCTTTCATACATACAACTATTTTTACTTGGTAAGTCTATGGGCAGTCATTTGGTCTATAGAATGTTCATACTCTGAATGTTCAGTACTTGGTCTCTGAAGTGAACACATTTGCTCAAATGTAGTTCAGAGCTGAAAGATATTTAAAATAGAAGGAGGAGGCAGAATATTAGTTATGTGTTGAAATATTTTACTATGAGAGAACATTTTCAGAGTATGTTATGTAAATAGTGTGATTTCTGAGTTGCAAAGCCTTGAGAGCTGATGGGAGTAACATTTTTAGAGATACCAAGTATTTCCTCCTTTCTGAGCTGTATGACATCAGAGCTGAAATATTTAAGTATTGTTTGTGCGTGTGTGCATGTGTGCGTGTGTGCGTGTGTGTGTGTGGAGGAAGGATCAATACCCCACCCCCCCCAGGGTTTGTGGAAGGCTTGCCCATCTGAGAAACATTTTTATTTGCTGTAGTAAATGTCAGTTTTGCATGATGAGGTACTAGTCTCATTACAATTCCATTTTTTGTGTGTAGACTATATGGAATACATAATTTTGCATGTGTGTATTTGAAACTGTGTGATATCAGTAAATACTACAACTTAATGTACCATACTCAAATAGTTAAAAGTATAGTGTTTGTTTTTATCTGCTGTGTACTGATATGTTTCTGAAATGGAACCTATTCAAAAATCCAAACAAATGAATATGTTGTTCATTGTTTAAACTTATGAATAAATAAAATGGCATAGCTTTATTTTTGCTAGTCTGTAATTCACCACTTGAGTAATAAATTGGACGAAATGGTAAAAATCCAGAAATGTAGATATAATGCTTGAACATTTGCAGTTTCAAGGGGCTTAGTTGAATAACAGCCTGTTAAAGTTCAGTATTAGATCACGAATTCTGCAGGTAGATTACTACACAATCACAGCCTGTCGGACATACTCTGTTCTTTTAGCCTATGTTATTAAGGGTTTCACAGATCATCCATAATTCAGCGACATCAATAACTGACAGATGGAAAACTGCTGACCTTTGGCTATGCAGGCACTTTTTTATGAGACTGCATATTACAAGCTACAGCTGTTCCCTGACTCTTGTGTGTGGGGTGAAGGATTTAGGCGCAGTTCTGTGACAAATAGCCTTCAATTACTCAGGAACAGCAAACCACAGATTAACGCTAGTCTATTCTGGCCAATGGATTTGTAAGTTTAATACTGTGCAGGTAGGTTGTACTGCTAAGATTTACAGTTTTTTTCTGTTTAAAGCCTCTCACTTCACTGATTCATAGCTCCACAAATAATTCTTCAAAATATTTGCTGAGAAGACATATACAGAGACATATTCACTTGTTCACACACCTTTTTTAAGGATGACTGTTTGCTGTTAGCTCATTCTCCCCTTGCTAAGATTCCACTGTGCAGTGTGAATCAATACTGTCATGCAACAGGAAGGTGGTATAGATAACTTCATCAATAAATGATGAGTGCTTCTATAAACATATTGATCACTGTGAAGAAGCAGCTTAGAAGTCATATCAGCACCTGGAATATTTACATAACAGTGAGATTTTTTTCCTATAGTTTTTAAGAAAAATATATATTTTAAGTATAATCATATATATATATATTTTAAGTATAATCATATATAGCACACATAGACATACTCTATTATCTATGATGCATACTACTGAAAGATCTGAAGTGGTACAGAATAAGGAAAACATAGCTATCAAATGACACATTATGAGGCACAGTACTCATTTTATAGGTTCACAGGTAAGTGCTAGGCTATCTGCCCGAGGGCATCTATAAGCCTAGCCAGAATGTGTTGGCTTTCGCCGCCCCCTTAGATTAGTTCTCTGTGCCTCTGTCCAGCAGAGCCATTAGTTCCCTGTGCCTCTGTCCAGCAGAGCCACTGCAGTGATCCCCAGGATAAATTTTCTGCTTCACATCCACTCGTCAAGGTTTCTCTTGAAGAGTGTTAGTGAGGGGCTCTGCCTAATGTAGATTGGAATCCTGTTCCAAAGCATGGGGAGTCTCAGGGACATGAATCTATCCCTCCAGCACGTCCTATTTATCATTGTGGTGAGGTTTAGATCCCTAGAGCATGTGGCTCTTGGGGATTTGTTTTTTTTTTTAGGTGGAGCATGTCCATCAATTCTGGGTTGGACATGGCCTTGTATGTCAGGCAGAGATCACCTCTGAGTAAGCGGTATGCAACTGAGTACAGCTGGAGTTTCTTTAGTCAGGCTGCATAGGGCATCTGTTTGATGCCAGTAATCCTCTTGGTGAGGTACTTCTGTGGTCTTTTGGCTATTAAAAACCTACTGAGAGATGAATTTTTTTCATACCGCCCTGTGAAGATTAGAAGCATAAATCTGCATTGGTTTATTAGAAACCCAAAGATTTGGAGAAATTAGAAAATACATACATGTATAAAAATAAGTACACGCTGTTATCAGTTACACATACCAAGCAGGGATGCTCTACAGACATCGGGTTAAAATGTTTTTAAAAGTGAAAACAGCAGAAGTCTTCTGTTTCTCAGTAACTGGTATAGATGCCACTCATTCAATAAAATAAAACTAAATTGCTTTTGTTTAAAAGCTGTTTAGTCATGCAGTCTCCTCCGACTGGCAATATTCAGAAAGATGAAAGATCAGGAAAGCAGTACTTGCTGAGTACACAGTGGCATACATAGGGTCTTGTAGAGTGGTATTGCCAACTAATGGTTATTTTTTTACATATCTTTGCATCCAGTCTCACTTCAGCCTAGCTGACCATCTGTCCAGCTGACAGCACCCTTCTGTCCCAAAGCTCATCTTGACAATCATTTTGTTTAATAGAGACAAGATTTGCCTGAGAAATCAGGAATATGTCATATCATAATATCTGGCTATTTTTCTTGTCTGCTCCTGTATCTTAGCTACCCCCCCCCCCCCATCCCAAGAGTAGACCTGCAGTTGTATTGTGTTGACAGGTGTCGTGGGCTTGTCTGCCAAGGCTGTACTCACCCACTGATAGTTTATGAATCTCCCACTTCAGTTAATCCAGACTCTCTCCGGTGTGATATTACTGTACAAATTGGGAGAACCATTATCCCTTCTCCAGCAAACATTTCAGAGTTGCTCAGTCCCTTCCCTCCAATTCAGTCATCTGGCCCAGAGACTAATGTTTGAACCTCTGGGTGCATCTTATCCTGGTACTAAAAGGCCAATGCACATGAAGACTTTGGACATGAAAGTTAAAGCTTATTTCACTGAAGCTGAGACTTTGCAAAGTTACTTTTTATATTTCAGGTCTATCCTGATGCAGTAAGATTTTGGATGGCATTAACTATTTCTGCTTTATCAAGGGTTAAAAATGAATACCTTGTATATAGTGATGCCTGACTCATGTTCACTGTGGCAGGTAAGAAATCCCATAGACCTACCTGCCTCTGTGTCCTGCCCGCTAACACAGAAGGAGTTAAGTGTTAAGATCTCTGAGTGCCTTTTCTAATCTGGCTCCACACATAAACTGTCTACACATTGTCAGGGAGCTAAATGTTGTTTAGTTGTACATTTATAGCCTCAGTAATTAAACTTCCTCTGGGGCTCAGATAATTTTAACACAGACAAAGGTATAATCACACTATGTAAGGAAGGAAGGAGATAAACAGTAGGCAGCACCATGCATACTTTAACAGGGACTATCTGTTCTCTTTTAATGCGAACATTGTTGGAGAATCATGTCAACAAAATGCTTGTAAATACTTTAACATTTGTACCTGCTCCACATACCTGAATGCCACTTTCATCCCTACACTTAGCATTTTTGATTTTGTCCTTCTAACAGTTCCAGGAAACAGATGCTTACAAGAATAAATTAGCAATCATCAGACAATCCTAGTATCAGAGCATAATGCTAAATCTTAAGTATGAAATGTATTTATTTATTTCAGTTTGATAACGAGGTATGTGGACTGGTCTACAGATCCTTTTCAGCCATGACCTGGGCACGGTGGTAGAAAACACAAACAAGAAAATTATACGTAGACTTAGTAATACAGAGAATTGTGCATTGCACTGTAACAAAGTGAAGACAATACATGTATACACGTTATTTACAATTATAAATCTGCATGTGATATTATTTACAGTATATACATTTAAGGCAGGCATTCAAAGCGTGGTTATTTGTTAAACGTGTACCTTTACAAGAAAGATTTGAATATAGCATGAGCTGCAAGGAATAGCCACTGTCATGAAAGAAAGAGCATTTGGTGTTCTTAAATAGCTGTTCTTTTACTTTGCTTCTAAATAATTCTTGGTGCCTCACTTCTGCAGATAGCTGATTCCAGACAGCTGGGCCTAGCATAGATAATGCTTTATCCTGTGGAAGTTTTCAAATTAGATCTAACAAGGACAGCAACATCTTCTTGGCTGTCTTTAATTGTTCAGTTAAGCTGCTTGATTTGTATTTTTCTTCTTTTTTTTGGGGGGGGGGGGCAGGCAGTGTCCCATTTTTAACAGCTTATAGATTTGACAGCTAAGTTGAACTGTGGCTTTGTCATAAACAGTTAGCGGTGATGAGTTTGGAGTTCTACAGATCTTGTTTAGAGAAGTTTGCATTTTACATATGTTTGAGATGGAATGTAAAGTTACAAGACAGAGGCCATATTAAATTTTAGGGATAACTACATTTTTAGCTAGGGCATTACTAACTATAGGGGTGAGGAGTGAGATTCTAAAGCATAATTTTTAATTTTAATTGGCAGAGTATTTTACTAATAGTATTATCAGTATGCTTGCCCAGTGGAAGTTAGCAGTACATTTGTTAGAGCTGTATTTTGTCATTCTTTATATAAACACAGACCAGATTTGACTGATGGTTCAAACTAGACATACATCACAAGACAGATGACTTTGAAAGGATCCATTAACTGCCTGAAAGATACTTTCTCTCCAATGGGAATGGCAGGCTGAACAAAAGACAGACTTCTGAGATGTAGGCAGCGGTGAGGGGTTCATTCAGTTTTGCTCAATGTCAGCTATGAAATGGTACACAGTCTTGCTTTATTTAGCAATACACACTCTTACCTCCTAGAGAAACAGAGAATTAATCGTCCCTCCCCCAAGTACAGTAGTAATATGTGAGTCATGGGCTGGTATCAGTCAGGTGCTTTTGAAAGTGCAAGCACTACAGTTGTGATGCTTGGAATGGGGGGGGGGGGGTTGTATGATAAATCCAAGATTGACTTGTCCAACAGTGCTCCCCTTTCTTGAAGGTACAGTGGTCTTAGTTCATATAAGTACCAAGAGTGTGGTGGTGTTAGGGTGTCTTAGTTCATATAAGTGGCAGGAATGTGGTGGTGTTAAGGTAAAAATGAATCACTAGAAGTGAGACGGGTTGGGCTGCACAGCTTGTTCACTGCTCAAACAACACTGTCACACAGTTTAATGCAGCAAAATCTCAATGGACAAAAAATGTCTTCTATATGAGATTTCTCTTTGGTATGCTGAATAATATGCACCTAGACCAAGCTTGTCTTCACGAAGGCACATTCACCATCATCTATGCTGTAATCTGTCTCACTTTCTGCATAGAGTTCAGGGACAAACTATAACTCATCTTAACTGGTGGTACTTGAGCATGAACACAGAGGAGTGACTGTATCCAGAACCCCAGCTGCAGCTGTATTATACGATGCAACTATGAGATTCAGACTGTCATTACTGAGTTGCTTCGGAATATGCTCCATTACTGCTATCATAATGACACCACTGATGATTTGTAAAGCTCTACAAGGATCAGCAAAGTATCAGGTAGAAATGCCAGTGGGATTCCCAATATGTGAACCAACTGGTGACTGGATCAAAAGGCAAGTTCCACAAACAGGTCAGCAGTCTTAAAAACACATGCCCAATTAATATACAGATTTACAGATGTAACTACTTATATGAATGAAGCCAAAACACTAAAAAAATCAAGTTGTTCTATGACAAGTGATAATGGAATTTAAAATAAGTCACAGCATTGTTCCATTGTCAAGGGATTTTGTCAGGTTAATCTATTATAGATTTACAGCTAAATGGCTTCCAGAGTAGAGATGGGTAATCTAGCGGGTATACACTGTCTAGATTTAGTAACACCTTTGGGTCTGTACCTCACAATTGACTGCTGTGGATTCCTTGAGGGATGGAATGGGGGCATTTTCTAAATTGATGACATGGGTAGAAAATGGCTGAAGGAGAAAATACAGGGGCAATTGCAGAGACGTGCAACAAATGGAACATCCACAGATATACCTTACTAAAAGGTTACAAGGCCAAAACAATATGTCTTACATGGAGTGACTCAAAGCCCTGCCACTATACTCTGTATCCTACAGACTGTTAAGAAGTGACTTGGCTATGGAATTCAAGGCATCCTCTGACCTAATACTAATGAATTTACTGCACATCAGCAAGTCAGAATACTCAGTTTACTCATTACATCCAAGTGACACCTCCAGGTGCATCTGCAGTTAACTCCTACTGACGCCTCTAGGCATTGAATATTGCTTGCTCATATTTGCATCAATAATTCCAAAACCATGCTATGTACAAGGTTTCAAAAAAGTTAATCTTAACACTTACACAATAGCAAACTCAACTGTATTAATATTTGACCTCTGTCTAGTGCAGGAAAATAGATATTAACTGTTCTTTTTAAGATATTAATTTATATAGATATAATTTTCATATTTTTATAAATATCTCAACAGCCAAGTAACACAGGCAGATGTCCTTACCTCATATGAGACCTCTCAGTTAGATGAATAAAAGGCTGCTGACAGTATGTGTGTAGCTTGAGTGGTTTCTGAGATATTGCAAGTTGTTTACAAAATATTACAAATGTAATTGTTTACTTTGACTTCCAAAATTCAGTTTAAGACCTAGAACCTAAAGAATACTATCACTATACAAATAGTTTGTGCTGAAGAGTTTGCCATTTATACTTCGTTCATAATCCCTATGATTCCAGAGATATGAACATTTGTTTGAAATGTGAGGACATAATTTGAGTCTGCCAAAAGGCTGAGGCTCTGCCCATTGGAAGTTACAGGGCAAATTTCCTGAGCTCCATTGGAGTGAATGAGTTAAATCTCTTCTGCAGTATGAACAGACTGGTTTGGATGTACTGGTATATTTCACAGAGAATACTACAGCTCTGGAACAGGCTCCCCATCCATGTGAAATGAAGCTCATCCCTGTCCATATTTAAACACAACTTGGATCTATGGATGGGAAACAAAAAAATTACCCCAATCGACCTGTATATTACTAATTGACAGATGCAGCTCCTAAATGCTTTATCCCATACATGAGTACTTTAAATTATCTATGATATGGTTCACGGTTATTCTCACCATAGATAATATACAGTCATTGACCATGGGATGGGTAAGTCCAATGTAATACCAAATGGGATAGGTTAATTTAAGCACCAACATGGAAATTGGCCGGTCTTAAAATGGCCCTCAAGGGCACCTAACCTAGTACTTATGAACGTATGAAGACAGAAGTATTGCTAATGTAATTTTACATGAGTTATTGTATTTTTATTTATATTTGACAATCATTGTTTAATATTTCTGTGCCAAATATTACATTTGAGCTAGAAGTATAGGATTAACTGATTTGAAAATGACACATATTTAAAAAGTATGATGTATGAATGGGTAATTGGTCTGAATCAGAGTTTGAGAAGGTTTGTGACATGGTCAGATAGGTGGTAATTGGGGTTTAAGTGGAAATACATGTAAGATGATATGTATCAGAAGATAGCACTCCACAAGTAAATATAAGTTTGGTAAACGTTTTTGCCATAGACATAGAAAATGACTTAGAGTGTGGACAGGTTGGTACACAGAGAGATAGCATTAATTAAGGGGGTAATGCACATCTGGTTTCCTATAAATTAGTCAGCAATGTGAATAGGCCAGTGATGTCTGGTTGGGGTCCACATGACATGGAATCACCATCCCACAAAATTTAATTATGTCAGGCACACAGCATCAGGAGGATGGCTTGAGTCCTGAGTCATGAGATCTAGAGCTTGTATTCTGTGTCTTGTGTATGTGTGTGTGTGTGTGTGTGTGTGTGTGTGTGTGTGTCATGTTCCTGCGGAAAATAACTCAAAGAAAACACAAGGGAAAGAAAAGTAGGGATTACCTGTTCAAGGCCAGTAATCCTACAAGGATCTATGGGATTGGAGAGATTGTACTTGAGCTTTAAAGGGACAAGAATAGAAACAACTTTCAAACCTGACTTGGAAATGGGTTGTGGAACATTCTGAGAATGTTTCAAGTCTTTTTGGGATACAAAATTAATGAAGATAAAACAAAGGCAATAGCTGTAAACGATGTACCCACACACAAATTGGTTCAGCAATACCAGTATTTATGGGGACATGATAAAATGAAGTACTCAGGAGTTTGGGTTAAAATGATTATGTTGTGACAGCTAAGAATATGTGGAAAGAGACTTAACAAAGCATAATACAAAAACCTAGAAACTGGAAGCTCTGTTTTACAGATATGTATAACAAGATAAAAGCAGTGGAAATGTTTTAGTCCCTTTAGTTTTATACACAGGTCAGGCATATTTTCATCAATCAGAGGAGAAGTTGTGGATGGATTTTATCTGGGAGGGAAAGAGGGCAAGACTCAAGTGGAATAAACTGATCCTTCCAATAGAACAAGTTGGTTTTGGATTGCTTGGTTTGAAGGAGTGTGTCAGTGCTACACAGTTAAGGCTCCTATACATAGTACATGCAGAAAGTTATAATTCAAAGTGGAAAAGGATGATGATGATGATAAAATGGAGGGAGGGGCTCAAGAAATAAGGAAAGAATGGGATTTTAGATGCAGATCCTTAATGAAAATAACCCTAACCATACAGAATATAATGTTTATAAAGTAGCAGAAAGTATTCTAAGAACTAAGCCAACATAGCAATGGAGAAAGGAGATATTGCTAATAGGGATGACTGCAATTAGGACTACAGAGTATAAACAAGAGAGGGCTGGAATTTACTGGAGAAAACTGGAAAGGATCCAAGGCATTGGGAGCAAATAATTAGAGAGGGAAATGTAATAGAATGGGAAGAGGCCAAGAATACATTTGGACTGCAAGTTAGAGATTGCCTTCATTATCAGGGATTGATATCAGAATATAGGCAAAGAGAAAGGAATAGGAGGCCAAGTGAAAGACCAGCATTGGTAGGGTTTTTAGTAGAATTTAGAATAGAAGCTGCTGTTAAAAAAAGGAATAATTAATAGGGCATATAAAATATTGTATGTTAAATATAGGATTGGGAAGAGAGATTGGATAAGTAGTTCACAAAGAAACAATGGGCGAATATATGAATGGCACCCGAATATGCAACAAACTTTAGAAGATTTAGGATTTTTCCTTGGAAGTGTTTGCATAGGTATTTTTATACTCCAAGCAGACTCCAAAGAATTTTTCCTCAGGCAGATTATAAATATTGGAGGTGTGATGGGGAAGAAGGAGGTAATTGGGAACATATTTTTGGGAGTGTAATGAGTTGGAAGATTTTAAAATTTCCCTGCAGACTACTTTGTCAGAAATATTGGATGAGTGAATTGATATAACTAAGAAAATGATTTTTCTGAGCTATGATACAGACTTGGAATTGCCTAGACATAGTAAGGCCTTGCTGAGTTTAATTTTGGTAGCTGCAAAAAAGCAATTACTAGAAAACAGAAATCAAATTCCAAAGCAAAAACACTAGAAATAGTGAATATAGTAACAGATATAAAAGAATTGGGAGCAGGAGCTTTAGAAAAAGGTAGGAGCAAATTACACAGAAAAAAATGAGAATTGTGTTAACAATACATGCAGAATAATGTTTTGGAGGAGGAATGAGGTTTAAGGGGAGACTGAAATTGAATGAGCTATGTAATGTTTGAATCACAATGAGTGTAGAAAAGATTATATGTGTTGTATAATGTTTGCAGCTGAAAATATGTAAATATGGTTTGTTTTCATTTATATAAATGTATGATTGCCTATGTCATAAGTGATAATTCAATAAAGATGTTTCTTGTTTAAAAAAAAATACTGGGAAACTGGGAAACCCAGGTAGCACTGAGGCTTTCCTGGTGAACATGAAGCTGTTGTCACTAACACCAATCAGAAGCATCAGATAATATGCCCGGGTAGTAAAACCGTCCATTGGCCTTTCAACTATGGTGGTACTAAAGGGATTAAAAATGACTAGTGAACTGTTATATTGAAGTAAGCGTAGCCATTCACCTTCCATATTCATCCACCTAACCCACTTGAGGTGAAGGGGTATCTAACCAGTCCAGAAGGGTTATAGAGCATCCAAATGTCTTCTACCACTTGAAAACCCTGGTCAACTGGAAGTCTACAGGTTTGGTAACAGTTTATATGGAACAGACCAGTTAGCATGCAGTAAGTAAATTCTCTATTAACTGTTGGTCTGCTTACCGTTCTGCCTCAGTATCTGCTGCACCTGTAACATTGCCTTGTAGACATTGCAGTTAGTGCTCAGAAGCAAGTGCTGCTACATCACCAGGTGGTAGACATGAAAAAGAGTAGTGGTGAGGTGGCACAGATCAGTTCAATGGACATTCAGCACAATTTGAAGAACTTCACCCAGCCAGCACTGGTGACACATTGGAGATACCAAAATATTAAAAAAGACTAGAAGAGTGAATACAGATAATACAAGGACCACTGCTGTCGAATTCAGCTTCAGGGATGATGTGGTACAGAAATGTCCAAGGCAGATGTATAAAATAAAGATATTTTCAATCTGTCTTAGTATCTGGTACTCGAATGAACAGATCTCTGAAAACCAGGTGTGGACACATTGGTGTACCATATGTGGCAATCCCAAAATTGAATGTTTTCAGAGATCTTTGGTTTTAAGGGCTCAGGTAGCATGCAAAGCTTGGAATGATAGGATGGGAAGGGAGCATAAACAGTGAGTGGTTGGAGCTTATTTGGGAGTGTGAGAGAAAGTAAATTATTTCCTTTTTCTCCAAGCTGGAGCAACCTTGGAGGTAGTATATTTAGAGATTAGAGGTGTGGGGCAGAGCATGGCCCTCCTAAAAAAATGTGGATTGCAGGGAAAACATACTGTACAATGGTATGGTAATTAGTGTGAGGTAGCATGAGCATATCATTGGTAAATAGAAGTAAACCCATGTACATGTATTTTATTAGTATATACACATGGGTACTTTTCCGTTATCTGGACAACAGTTGTAACATGCTAACATGCCCATGTAATGATCACACAGCTGTTAGCCCTGAAACGAACAAGTACCAAATTTATATTAGCAAAATAGTAAACCATACATTATGATCTGCCAGTTTTACTTTCTCTGAGTCTTTTAGGTTTCTAATACAGTGGCTGGAATGGCCCCTTTCCTAAGTCAAAGTACAAATAAAGTTCATGAAATTAGTATTGTTTCAGTCTTTGATGTCAGCCAGGAGTGCTCTTTGCAGCACCCACAATGTGCCCATAATTACTTCATTATCAATAGCATATCTAAATATAACTGAAAATTATTTTTTTCTGAGACCCATTGTTCCTACTACTGTTGGAACTGTCTAGGTATCCTCCTTCCACATTGTCCTTGTGTCTGCTAGCAAATCCTGGTATTTTATGAGTTTGTGTCTCTCTGTACCTATGACACTGTAGTCAGTGGGTGTAGCAATTTCAATGATCAATGCTACTGAGCTGCCTGTGAGACAGTCTTGTTTATCCCTAATAAAGAACTGCTCTTCAAAAATGTATCTGCGAATCACAGGCCTGAGAAGGACTTGGTGACCAACAAGAATTCCCAATGGATGCACACACACACAACACACACACACACACACACACACACACACACACACACACACACACACACACTTGTTTCTGGCACGGAATTGTTTCTTTCCCCATTTCCAGTGTACTTAGCCACTTTATTTCTGTTGGCCCGATAATCTTAAAGAAACGTTATTGAACCATCGAACAGGAAATCCTGCCGAATAACAATGGATATCAAGTGCATGAATCTGACATTTACCATTCCTTTCATTCTCTGACCATTGAGATTACTTCCCTTGCACTTAAAATAGTAGCTCGACATTACAGAAAGGTGTCCTTCCTTACATTTTGTAACCCATCTTAATATACTAGTCATCATATAGTTAATGATAAACAATCATTATATAGGATTATTTCATTTATTTAATAATGCATGCACTTTTTATCAGGCCCAGTTTTATTAAGAAAATTAGCAAATACAAAAGTAGCTCATAAGGACAAAAGCCAGAGCTATTCTAAATCATAGCATCACCTAACTCTGAGTTTGTAGCGTTACTTGTGCTTTTTTCTTTTTGGTAAATTAAATTAACCACATCATTGTGTGCACGTGCTAGCGCATTATAACTGTTGCCCCGATAACGGAAAAGTACCTAAACATGTGAGTGAGAAATTTCATGAACTTAGCTGCAGGCTTTATGAGGATATACATTTATAGCAAATAAGGTGAAATATATCTTTTTTCTAGAAATTGGAGGTATTAGAGCATAGCAAGCAGATAGCTTCAAGGGATAAAGCCCTGAGTAAGGCCAAGGATAACTGAGTTTGATCAGTAGTTCAGATGCTTAATGAAGTCTGCATTCCCATCTTGGAAGGAAAAGGCCGAGCAGAAAACAGACACCCGCAATCCATTGGAGGAAGTTTGTTGTCATGGTGCATATCCTGCGCATGTGCTTTCAGTTCATCAAGCCACTGCCTGGTGGAAATGGCAGCCTTCATTTCCAAGTATACAAGAATGTAAATGCACAAGAGAAAGGCATTATGGACCATTCAGGGATGCAGGTAGCTCTTCTTACCTTTCTAAAGGAGTGGCGTTAGTCCATACAAATTGTCCTTATTGCCACCATATTTGGCAAGGCAGGAGCAATCCTCATTGCTGCCTGTATGACAGCCTCTCCAGGAGGTTCTCATCACCATAATCTACTGTAATATTTTTTTATTATGGTAGAAAAATGGGCAGAGGCCAGCTGGTGTCAGCAGGCATGATAGACAGAGAAAAGGTAAAACAATATCATTACATGGCAATTGGTATAATTTTCACAAACAAAATGGTAACTTGTAAATAGGCATTGTTTTATGGCAATTATAACCGTGCAATAATGACATAGGTATGAAAAGGCTGCATAAAACACATCAGGTAAAATGCAGTATAGATAGTATAGATTGCTGAAAACATATCGCATATCGTCTACTCAGAGGCGATTTCTGCTTAACATACAAGGCCATGTCAAACCCAGAGCTGTTGGACATGCTACACTTAAAGAAATCCCAATCCCTCAGAGCTACACGCTCCAGGGATCTAAACCTTGTCATCACAATAAACAAAACATTTTGGAGGGATAGGTTCCTGACCCAGAGACTCCCCAGACTCTGGAATAGATTGCCCATACATGTCAAGCAGAGTGCCTCTTTGGACCTCTTCAAGAGGAACATTGACGATTGGATGGGAGAAAGGAAATTCACCCCAGGGATCACGTCAGTCGCCCTGCTAGACAGGGGTCTAGGAAAGTAAATAATGTGGGAAGAAATAGCCAGGGAATTGTTATGGCTAGGTTTGTATAGGCCCTAGGGCTGATAGCCTAGTACCAACCTATGAACCTATGAACCTATTATTTTGAATTCCTCCTTTGCCTTGAACCTATGAAGTTATAATTACACATTATAACTGCAGTAGACAGGAGCTGCTTAAGCACAGAGAACAGTATAAGAAGGTGCATTAGATGTTCAACTCTAAAGGAAGAAAAGGAAAGCTATATTGCCCTTCCAAACTGCATGCAAACACCACAACCATCTTTCACTTTGCTTTTAGATTCATAGATTTATAGATTCATAGATATTCCAAGGCCACAAAGACTTAAGGCCATTCATGCCTTGCTAGTATCTTCACTCAGGCTAAGGAGTTATAGCAGCTAGTCTTGCAGTACATTTGTGGGTACCCATCCAGTCATCTGGGTTATATTTTAAGGAAGATAGTGAGTCACAGTGGTTAACATACAGGAGAACATGATTCCAGAGGTTTGGTGGGTGTTGTTTTACAAACCAAGACTCTTGCTGAAGATTTAGGACTCTAGTTCTAGTAGTGGTGGAGATATTGCACTTATGGAGACATAGGAGGTCCAGGACAATCAGAACTCTAAGGGTATGGTAAATGAGACAGAAATCTCCCCTCAACAGTCTGTAAGACACTGAAAAAGAGACAGAGCTTCTGGCCTCTCTTGGTAGCTCAGGAACTTTATGCCTGTGATTTTTTTGGTAAGGAACCTTTGCAGTCTTTCTAATTGTTTGATATGTTTAGCAACATGCATTCTAAAGGGGACATTGTACTCAATAATTGGCTTGATCAATGCTGAGTATAAGACAATGATTACCTCATTAGATCCTGATGATATTCCTTTGGTTATTATCTGTGATAAAGGATTTCTTAGCAGCCATTATGATATTATGGCTAAAACAGAGGTATCAACCAACCTAAGTACCTAGGTCCCTGACTACATTTTCATTTTATAGTGCCAAGTTGTCTATACAGTATAATGTGGGAAGGGGTTGACTACCAAAAGTGGTGATACTACACTTTTTAACATTTAATTTGTGCCCATTTTAGTACTCCATAAGTTTGCTAGGGAGAGTTCATTCTGTAGACTTTGGGTATCATAGGGTGACAACATCCCCCAGCTTGCAACCATCTGCAAATTTTGATAGCCAGAGGTTATGGCTCCCTGCTTGGAGATATAAGGAGTAAATGCAAAAAAGTATTTTGCAAGTTAAGGTTCTTGACAAATATCAGCAGCAACACCAGTAAACAAATTCCTTCACATTTGTCACACAGTTAAGATTTTCAACAGATTTCACTGATGTACATATTTTCTTATAGATTTTGATACAGCCTTATGGGTTAATAAATTCAGCAGTATGGTAGTAGGTTTCCTTGCACCCCTGACACACTGTAATTTTATTTATTGCTTGCACAGATGAAAGTCACATGCTTTTGGTTTAAAATGTTGTTCAGTGCTCTGGCTATCAGCATGTTCTGTTGCAAAACTTATATATGCTGTTAGCCAGGATAAACAGTAAAGCGATGCTTAGTTTACCATAAATGCTAGATTTCTGACCACAGATAATGTCAAAATACAAAATAGTGATGGAAGAAACACACCATTTAATAGAAGACAATACAGATATATACTGATAGCGACCCCTAACCGGGAAAAGCCGAAAGATACAACAACAACAACAGATATATACTGATACATTCCCATTTTCCTTTAGATTCATTTGCTCACTGGTCAGAGAGTGTTAACATAGTACTTGCCCAGACTGTACTGTTACTTTAATCAATCATAGTAGCATATATATTTTTCATACAAATTATATGTTATGTCCCCAGATTACATAGGATGCATTTATGTTCAGATATCTCCTTGAAAGAAATCTGTCCTGCATGTTCATTGCGATGCTGAACCTGACCAAGCCCTAATTATCCTTTTCTGTTTGGTATTTCCTAAGATGTTATAAACAAGATTTAATGTCTAGTGATTCTAGTATACTTCCTGTACTATCTGGATGCGTTTGTGTATACTAGTAGATTTGTGTGTGCCTGTGTCTACAGGCTGAGGGCCAGGTTTACAGTATAACTGCAGGTGTACTCTTTGTTAAATATGGAGTATATTCTTTTACATAGTATTAAGCTAGCTTCAGTGATTTTTATTCTACTTGATACCAGAAATTCAGGGACTTCAGTTCAAATATAGAGCTCATGGAGGTTAGACCGTGTCCACTTTCTCATCATTTTATTTATTAAGCCTTCTGATGGGATGTGTTATCAAAGTGGTAAAATATCCAGCAGAACAGAAGAAATATATCTACAGAAGTAATAAAATATTGTTTTCTTTCAATATTTTTCACTGTTATGTGCTACAGGAGCGTGATTCTCCATGAAAAAATGGTTCTGCACTTTTCTGGAATGTTCTTGTTATAAATGAATTTCTGTGAAAAACGCAAGCTCTGGATTCATAAATTTAATTTATTTCTACTTGCAAGTGGGTTACCTGAAAAGTGTGAAGGGGTTTAGTGAGCTGATTCCTGTATATTTTTCTTGATGAGGAAAAAGAAAAATATGTCAGCACTTAGAGAAATATTGAGAAATTGCTGCCAGATCAGAAGCAATTTGCCATTTATTAGACATCTGTTTTTTACAAGTTATTCACAAAAGCCCAAGGTCCTACAGAGACTGAATATGCATGTTACTGTTTAAAACACAGAACCAAAGACTTATGAATCTGTTGAGATGCATGATTCTCTAGCAAGAGAATAATTTGCTGTATATGAAATTATGAAAGCTTCCTATTGAAATGTTAGCACTTGAAATGCTGAGTGCTTACGTTCCAAAAAAAGCCCCCAAATCCATGAGAAATGCAAATATTGGACATTGCATTTCTCCTCTAAACTTCATTTTTACAGGGTGGCAAGCCCTCTGCTTCCCAATGTGGGGGGCAAGTCCCCACATGCCCTGAACTTATATATACCAAGTCCGAGAAAGACATACCTCAGAGGAAAGGGAATATTCTGGAAAATGGCCACACTGGACTTAGTATATGTAATTTCACTTTTTTGACCATTCAGTCTCTGTGTTTTGGGAATCATGTAGCAGGTCCCAACATTTCAAATGGTTACCAATTATGAAATAAGGGTCATGCTATTTAAATACACAAACATAACTTTATCAGAAAGTGTGTCTGTGTGAATAGCAAGTGAAATTTCTTGTATGTAGTCTAATGAAAAGTAAGAGTGTAAAATAAAATGTGATCCAACAAATAAAACAAAATGAGAATTAATAGATAATTAAATTTAATAGATTTGAAAAAGAGAACCATATGTGAAGCTAAGACTAAGGCCAGAGAAAACATCTCACAAAAATTAAGGCTAGCAGTAGGTCTGGATGCACGGTTGACAACTTTGGATCCTTCCATTTTCTGACAGGTAAGCTACGCCCTCTGCATGATGAAAATACACCCCTTGCCTCAGGGTAGCCACATCTCTTTTAGCAAGCCATACCTAGAATAATCATTTTTTAAATGCTCTGTATAGTTGACTGCATGGGGAGCATTAGTTGATATGAATCCCTAGGCAAAGTGTTCCATGGTAATCCCTGCCACGCTGTCTAATGTCACCCTGGGCATACAAGCCAGTTATTCCCTGAATTCCTCATATCCTTTCCTCCTCATACTATCCTGATTACTTTTGTTTTGGTTTCCTCACACCTTCTCTTACTTTTCATGTTTTCTTATATCCTTGTAACACATCCTTAGTGGACAAGTCTGTACTGTAATAACTGTGATGGAAAGAATTTAATTATACTGATGGTCTAGGGGCCACTAAGCCCCCAGAAGTTATAGGTTCATGGGTGTATACTATGCTAATGACCACAAGAGCCCTTAAAAGCCTAACCTTGCAACCCAAATGTGACCCACACATTTGATTCATATTTGATTTATAGAGGGTGATTTACCGACTGTCTCTGTCCATCAGAGACATAGGAACCAGACCAAGGGTGAATTTTTGATTACTCATCCACTGATCTAAGAAGCACTTTATAGGAATAGGGAGGGATCCTGCTTCACAGGGATGGGGAGCCTGACCAAAGAATGGGAATTATCTGAGAAGTATATCTATTTCTCCAACATGTTCTATTTGTGTTGCAAGCAAAATTTAGGTCTTTTAATCTAATAGTTTTGATGTTGTTTGTTTTGCAGATGTGCATAAGATTCATCAGAGCAGCGTCCAGGGATGCCTTGCATGCCAGGCAAAGATCACCTCTCAGAAGTCTGTATGATACTGAATAAACTGACAGTGTTTGAGGCAATCAGTATAGGACATTGTGTTTACTCCCTGTATTCTTTTTGCAAGGAACCTCTGTGGACGTTCCAGTTGCTGCATGTGGCTGGTTAGGTGCGTACCAAAGGGGGGCATCATACTCTATGATGGGCCTGATGAAGGCCAAGTACAGTGGTGTGATGACCTCTCTGGACTTGGATACCATACCCTTGGTTATAAGTTGATCAACACAAAAGGATTTTTGTGATATCTTGGGCACATATTGTTTGAAGGCTAGGTTACTGTCTACAGGAATTCCCAGATCCCTCACTAGTAAATTAACTTAAAAGGGTGTTTTATTGATGACGTAGTTACCTGGGGTGGCAGACTTCCCAAAAGGTACTATAATGCATTTCTTGGTACTGAGTTTTAAGCCATGAGTTCCAAGATGGCTGCACTCTGACCAGTAGTATAACTTCAGCTTTCCCAATGTGAAAACAAACTGAGAAAAAGTAGAGCCATTGAAAATGTTTTGTTAAAATTCAGTTACTGGCTAGTAAATACACTGTCTGCAGTTTAAGCCATGGCTTTGACACCAACGTTTGTCTGTATTTCTCATATTCTCATCTTGGGGGGGATTCAGTGACTGCTCCCAGTTTTCAATCATCTACAAACTTGGTTAGCTGGAGGCCTTTGACATTGACTTTGACATCTGAGAAGTAGATGCCAAAGAGGAGTCGGCTTAGCCCAGAGCCCTGGGGGACTCCACTGGTGACTGGTCTCTTTGTGGAGGTGGCCTCACTGATTCTAACCTTCTGGGCCCAATCAGTGAGCTAGCTAGCTCTCCAGTGTGTTATAAACCTTCCTTAGCCTGTTTTTACCAAATAACAATAACAGTATCCCAAATGAAGCACTAACAAAAAACAATATATAGATGGGTATAGTTCCTTGTCTGAATCATTGTATTTCAAAACACAGAATTCCTGTGTGCCTAGAAGAAATTGAGGAAGGGGTATGGTCACCACCATCTCCAAGATGCTGTATTCCAGCATCTTTTGTCTTATCATTCTTACCCCCAAGTCATTGCAGCTCAGAAGTAATAATAATCACCACTAAATTCCCAGATTTAGTTTCAGAATTCTTGTTCTGCAATTCAGAAACATTAGTTCATTTCTCACAAAGGCTGCACAACTAAACAACATATCAGACTCTGTTTAAAATCAGAACTGGATTTGTCTGATGAGACCTGTATGATCTTGCTTCCCACATTTATTACAGTATTGAGGCATTTACCATCTGCTTTAAAATGGAGTCAGAATATTTATTCTGATCAATAACTGCCTGTCAGCCTACCATAGCATAATAAGTCTATCAGCTGCAAGAAGCCTTCTCCTTGTAGTTCTGGGTTTGCTTTAGTCAGACTTTATTTGTACACTGTGTGACTCCAAACAACTGACTTAATAGACCTAGTGCTCCTTGGTGTCCCTGTGAAAAGGTACTTGTGTTTAGTAGATTTTGTTCCAAGTACTGAATCCACTCTAAGGTCAAATCTTGATGGAAAGATACAATTCAGAAGGAGATCTTATGTTGTGCCTAATTATCTCTTTGCTCTCAATGCTTGTGTATGAATATTGTTGCACTGAATACCCATGGAATGTAGACAGAATCACATTAGAGTTGCTTCTGTGGCTAGAATATTATTTGGATACTGAACATTTTTAGATGTCATATTAAATTCAGTTACACGATTGCCACTCTAACTATAAATGACCACTGTCTATTCTCCCTCCAGCATACCCGGCCCTCAATTGTCCAGATTTTTGTAGAATGTCCAGATTTTTGCCTTATATTTTTGATCTGTTTCTCATAACATTTGTGCTTTTCTGGCAAACCATTGAGGACTGAAATCACTAAATGATGGCAACCATTTGAGTTTTAGGCAAACAACTAAGGACTGAAGTGACTAAATAATGACAAGCATTTGAAATTCAGACTTCATAGCCTTCAGAAAATGCATGCAGTTACAAAACCTGTTATTGTAACAACTTTCAAAGTTTATAAGACCGATATTTAAAACTTGACCCTGATTTTGGGCTTTTGTCCCACCATTATTTTTAGCTTTGTCCAGATTTTTTGCTCATAGATGTTGTGTGGTATGCCCTCCATCTCTCAAGCATCATGCAGTGTCCATTTTTTACTTCACATGTATATACCTACTCAGCTAGGTGTTTATATTTTACCCAAAACTGAAGCCACTAGCTGGGAGGCTCTTATCTTTCTTAGGAGGCACCTGTAGTGTAGGTGGAGGGATGGAGACGGGACCATCTTGGTAGAGCATTACTTGAATAACAGAAAGGGATTTCTCCCCAGATTTATCCACGATTTTGGGATACAAGTTTGTGATGATGTTTTAGCATTGTGCATTGCTGTGTGTCTGCTTGCATCCATACAGCACTGATGCATCTCTGACTACATCTCTACCTTATCTCCATTGGATAACAGTATGAGTAGCAGGCCCCACATAATTCCTACAAACTAGTCCTTGGCTATCCCAGCTAATGTTCCAACATCTAGGTCTTTAATTAGTCCTGGGTTGCTGGTACCCAGATCAATGCTCTATTACTGTAGCAGATGGTCAAATAGATATGGACATGTGTATGCACTGGTCTGTTTAGCGTGAGTTAAAAATTTAGGTTTTAGTAATATGGACCATGAGTTTGGCACAATAGTGTTGGCAGCTAAAATACAGGCTGCAACATTCATTTTCTTGTTTTTTTTTCTCATTTCTGATGAAGCTCAAGCTTCAGTGCATGCAGCAGCAGCCTTTCCTCTTTTGACTTCTTTCAGCACCTTGGACAGCACAGATGGGGTGACAAGAAGTAAAGTCCTGTTTATTTCTTATCACAAAATGCTATACAGCTTTTACACTTCTGAAAAACTCCACCTGCTGTTGATCTTAGTTAGACATATTCTTAAAAAGATATGACTAACTAATGGCAGCACATGCAGTGTCATTATAGCTCTGACTACATATTTTGCATAAATGAGTGACTGAAAATGTAATAAATTTCTTTGTTTTAATTCAATAATTGACTAAAGTGGCAGGTGGGACATAGCCAATTCAAGACTTTAATTAGTGCAATTGACACATTTGGATGGTTTAAGAAGTTAATGCAGTTTGTGCGGTGCCATAAATTCAGTTGACAGAAATATCATGGCTTTTGTAACATCAGTACAGGTGGGATTATAGGCTTGTCTGGATTACTGCATTATAAAGTGAGTTTTTAAATAAGGATTGCAAACTCATAGTGTAATTTGAAAGTGGTTTATGCTGCCTTGTTTTAACTCAATGTTATTTTGTTTTCTGAAATACAAAGTTCTCAAATATAAAAAGATGTTTAAATGTTATTAATGTTGAAAAGATTTGTTTAATAAGATTTATAATACTGTCTTTGTTGTATCTGCATTATGGGATGCATTTGATTACTGGGTACCTGGGACTCTTCTCTGTCTTCCTGAAGTATGGTGATAGCTTATAAATTCTATGGCATGTGTTACATAAACAAAGAATACATTTATTTATCTATTGCAGTTAGTTAACTAAGTAAGGACCACTGAGATAAGCTGTTTTACAAAAAGTGATGCAGGGAGAAATATCATACAGTAATACAAATAACTTTATGTAAAAATACCACAATAAATAATAACAATTCGTTAAAAATACACCACCTTTATTTACATCATGATTTAATGCAAAACAATTATAATCATCCATAAAGGCAACTTGCAGATTATACATATCCATAATAATACAATTCCTTTTTCCTGTGTCATTTTTGTGTCTCTGCCTGCAGACCATCAAGCCTTCACCAATATGTCTTCAACTCATTCATTCTCCTCAGCTACGGTGGTATTTTGTGCCTTCATTAGCATCCTGGCAATGCAGGGTTTCAAGGGCTGTAACCCTGCCAGTAGTGACTGACATGAGAACAAACAATATGACAGGACATCCTATATCTTCTCCTTGCATGTGCATTATTTTACCCACAGGCTACAAGGGCTACCATTACCAGCTTGGGAATCACCACATCCCCCCATCCTAACCATTTCAGCGTCATACAAGCCTCCACTTGCATGGTGGATATCAGCTGACCAGAACTGCTGCTCCTTCCTTCTAGACTGGATGAAACAGTGGAGCTACATACTTCCATTTCTCCTGTCAAGCTGTTCCAGCACTAGTTTAACTCTGTTTGTCTGAGCTGTATGTAGGGCTTTATTCCCTTGTGCCACAGAACTGGGCCAAAAGAAAAGACATAACAACACAATTATGGCTGGTGACCACTTATCACTAGCAAAAATAAATATATTTTTAAGCAGTGTTTTCATTTACTAGCCTCAGTTTGTGCTGACAGAGCACTGACTTCATTATAAATGTATCAGTGCAAAGCATACAAAAATCTTTCATTGTAATAAAATTCCTTTCCATATTTTCCCTGTTAATATTAACTTCTAACATGCTATCATTAATTTTTGCTTATTGTTTAAATGAAAATCTTGATAAAATTCTAGGGATAACCCTATGTATTCTGTTTTTATTGTGTAATAAGTAAGGTTGCTGTCCTAAGACCATTCATAAAACTATTTAGATGTATATAACACTTTATAACATTAACCCATAAACATTAAAAGATTTGAAATATGAAACAAACATTTTTTCTCACTTTTCCTCCCAGCTATTGGACTTTTTATTTCTGCTGTCTCATAGTACCTTAACTTAATACCTAGTATGAAATGGACCAGAATAAACATTCAGTAGTGAAATATATAGCTAAAAGAAAATTAACCATAAAGTCAATTCAATCTTGAATAAACTTACTATATACTTAAAGTCAGGTCAGCAAGTTATGAAGCAATTCCTCCAAAATATTTGATATTTTACCTAGCCTACAGGTGACATTTATGCCAATACCATTATTCAGTGATAACACCCATACTAGGCTGCCTCCTTATCCGCCCACCTGTTCCATCATTGTCCTTTATATATTCTAACATTGTCATGAAAACATGAAATAATACAGAATTCTTATATTCGTAAAAACTTCTTACAGCTTCACTTTTGCAAAACTTATAAATGTAATGGATGATTAATTTACCTACTAGTAATCTATTACATAGATGACGTATATTGTATGTCAAAGTCTCCTTGATCAAATAGGCATTGTATGTTACCCCCCAACTTTGTAGCTGCTAAAATACTTGGTCAGCCTCCTGTCCTTAAGGTCTTGAAACGTTACTCCTGAATCTTTCTGAGACCTCATTATCTGAAGGGAAAACGTTGGTGTCCCAGTGCAAAACATCATAGTCTTAACAACACTAGTTTTGAGTTATTTCTAACCATGGTATTGTTGCATCATTGTCAATATGATCTATTGTAACCTCAGGGGAGGCAGGAAAGTCCTCATTATCTACTAAAACTTTAGTGCACTCATGAGGGGTCATAATTTCAAGTATCCAATTATTGTTAATCACTGGCAACAGAAAGTCAGAGTAATCAAACATCACCCATGTTACACACAAAAAACACCTGTTGATGAGGTCCTCAAATTTAGCTTACAAGTATAAAAGTATAAATTCAGTATGAAAAGGCAGTCTTTGCAAATCGGATCACTGTTGTAAGTACACCAAGTGTTTGTATTCCACAACTTTGTTTTCAATATCTTGTAACTTTTGTTCATTCATCTATCACCCTGAATTTTGTACATCACTGACAGTTTCAGTTTCAGACTTAAATTGAGAATTCCTGTCCATTACATCATGTACATCTACAAACAGTCTCATTCTATTGAAGAAGAATATCTTTTAAAATGCTGGAGACATAAACATACATTTTGTTTTTAGGTGACATTTATACATAATATGAATAAATTAATCCCATTGTCTAGCTGTCAGTACAGAAAAATCACTGACAAGCATATTTTTCACTTTGAGCTTGAAAACTTTGCTTGGCTTCAAAATCTGAACCAAATCTGCTTCTTTGCATACCACAACTTAAACTGTACCAAAATATTGCAAGATTGCCCATGTACAAATTCGGAATCTGGAAGGGGAACTGGATGAGTTCATTCCATTACAGTCTAGCAGCAGCCCAGATCAGTCCACTAAGTTACTAACCTATCTTATATATATATACATATATATATATATATATATATATATATATATATATATATATATATATATATATATATATATATATATATATATATATATAAAACACCATTCAAATCTGCTATTTCTGACACTCCATTGCTGCATAAATTCTCTTTTTGAGCCTTCAGTCAGTTTCAGGATAAAAATTGCCTTCTTTGACTATAGATTATCAAAGTACTCCTTCATAGCCATATTTTTCAGCTCCAGAAACACTGTAACATCTACTTTGTTGTAAATAGTTATACACTGAAATCTACATCTCCCTTGTCTTAGTTGTTTGTTTTATATACTTACCATATAACTTTTGAATTGCAGTCAGAGTCATCTTCAAAGAGCCAGTGCAGCTGCAGAAATGGCAAACATATCCAAACTCATGTTGGTATGTATGTCTTCCATGATTCCATTTGCCTTGCTGAGAAGAGGCACTTCCAGAATCTTCAATTTGTTTAAAGACTATTAATCTCTTTGTTTTACATCTTCAGGAATTTACTTAGTTTTGTTTACTTAGTTTTTACTGTATGATCCTACACTTAAAAATTGTTTTAGTGACTTCTACCAAGAAAAAAAAAAACCTCTATGTCAATTTACTATAAGTGAGTGAAAGGGAGAACTTTCTTCCCGAAGCACCACAAGATATTTAATATTAATTATTTTTAAATGTTTTGTATTTCTGATGCAAGAAGTTAAAAGCAAGAATGTCAGAATTCATATGATGTAAACACAAGAAATCACTGTATATAAACAGTAATTCAAATAACAGTGCACTTACTTTTGCCTAATAGAAACTTATTGAAATTAGGGAAAGGTGTTGTTTCTTGTACAGAAACCCATGTGCTTGAATCACACTAATCAGAAAATGTATTTCAAAAAGATCTCATCTGGAATCTCAAATCTCAAGATGTTGAGGAACCAGAATGCAAAACACAAATGCCCAAAATATTAAAAAAGGAA
This sequence comes from Protopterus annectens, assembly GCF_019279795.1. Taxonomy (NCBI): domain Eukaryota; kingdom Metazoa; phylum Chordata; order Ceratodontiformes; family Protopteridae; genus Protopterus; species Protopterus annectens. The sequence continues at coordinate 1,222,435,145 of NC_056745.1, forward strand.
AACTTCCCACTGTAGACACTGCACAAACCCAATGAAGGGAGAAATTTCCCAGAATGATGGAATCACTGTTAATGTACACTTCCAAATCATACCAACAATGATGTCCTATGGTGCTCTGTTCCTCTGATTCCTGTGATTCATGGACTTGATGTTTGATCAATTTGATCTCATCTACCTCTATATGTAACATTTCAGAATGGTATTCTTCTCCAAATTTTCCAAAAAGGAAAAAAAAAACAAATGCATAATTCATGTATTTGCATTTTGTCTGATTAATGGTGACCTTAAGGATAATAGTGCTGCAGTAGCATTGTCGCCTCACAGTTAGATGTTGCCTGTTCGATTCTCAGTTAGAGCATCTTCTGTGTGGCAACATGCGTGAATGGGCATTCCTTCGTTGAAGGTTGTGCGTTAGGCCTGGCAAGCCAGCACGTAAAAATCTACTGCCAATCATTAGTGGACCGGAGTTCCACTGTGGCGATCCCAACCGGGAAAAGCCGAAAGACACAATAAAAAAAACAAGGAATGTGGGACTTAAATCTCACTTTATTTTTGGAAAATGTCCATTCTCTATATTCTGACCAATAGTTTTGACATATGAAAGATTATTTTATATTTTGAGATAATGTAGGGGAAATTTATATGTAATAAAACAATATTTTACCTGTTCATTGCATAAATTCCAGATTTTTGAAGTTGCAAAAGGGAGTACTTTACTGCCATTAGATGTAAGGGTTCTGAGACATTCAGCAATAAAATGATTTATATATCTCAATTCTGTGCTTGATGGATGTGGAAAAGGGTACATTTATGATAATGGTATTATGCTATTTACCTAAATGTAAAATTTAATAAGCTGATGCAAGTTGAACAGATTTCAACTTACTATTAAAACTCACTCAATTTATGTATTGATTAAAAACAATGCTGTAGTAGCAAGCTCAGAAAAAGGATGAAACATGGCATGTCTACAGCTGGGGGGGGTTGGCTTTATTGGTGTGAAGGCACCAGTTAAAAGGAAAAAGTGAAAAGTCATGGGCATTCAAAAGCCATACGCCTTTAAGTGGTCATTTGCATATGTCCCATGGGGCCTCTAATACAGGAGGTTTAAAAAAGGTATTACACAGTGAAGAACTGAGCTTAGCTGCATCTTTCTTGGAGTATGTTCTATCTATCTGTCTACACACACACACACACACACACACACACACACACACATATATATATATATATATATATATATAGAGAGAGAGAGAGAGAGTGAGAGAGAGATATGTATGTGTGTATGTCATGTGATCCAAAAGATAAAATATCTAAACACAGATAATCTACCACAACTGTTCTTAAAACACTTTATCTAAATCAGCATAATTAAAAAACATTTTTTTATTGCTGTGAGGCAAACCCCTTGCACCATCCCCTTATCTACTAACACACATATATATATAAGAACTCCATGGTCACACTACAGTAGAAGAAAGATAAAAAAATAACACTGGAATTGCATCACCAGCTCATAAAATCCAGCACCTCAAAGTAAAGCAAACTGCAATATTACCTATACATCTTTAAGAAAATTCATAGCTGTGATAAAACATTACTAAAAAAATGACAAGAAATGTCTCTGCCACAGCGGTAAAATAAACAAAATCAATAAAAAAACACTCTGGATAAAACAGAAGGGACAAAAAGTTAAATATTATACTTTTATACAAATCTAATATTGATTAAGTGCTTTCAACCATGAATAGGTCTTCTTCAGAATGAAAACAATGCTCTAGAACACATGTTTAAATACCATATATATAATTCACATAACCAATAAAAACACTTCATCAATCAATTCAATTGATTCTTAAAAAAACAGATCCTAAAATCCAACATACAATAGGTGTACAATAGTATGTGTAGTGAATACACAAAATATAACAACAAGCTCTACAAATAATAACATTTTTTTACTTGCATTTGTCATAATATAATCTCATTTGAAGCACTATTTTGTAATTAACATTACTGTTCAAGCCAGGAACACTTTAGGCATGTAACTCAAGCTTATTTATTTATTTGATATTTGTTAACTGGGAAGGTCCAACTGGGCAAGTGCCCTTTATCAGCGGATGCCCAGGGGGAAAAGCTCCACAACACTGTAAAATTACAAAACAGTAGATGAAGCACAGTAAAACAAACAATGTAGTGGATTAGTTGCCATTTAAACTCTCTAAAATCCAATTCCCCATCTGTATCACCATTAAATTTACTACTAACATGGTCAATGACACAAAAGTAAATTTTTTAAAACTCCTGCATACAGATGTGTGTTTGGCCAACGCATTGTCCATATTCTTTACCTTAACGGCATGTGAATGTTTGTATATCCTCTTTCTTAAATGCGTGTTTGTTTTTCCTACATAAAATGTATCACATGAGGAGCATTTAGCCAAAATAAACCATATATGTGGAACTTGTTGTATCTTTCAGCTTTTCCCGGTTAGGGGTCACCACAGTGGAACTCCAGTCCACTAATGATTGGCAGAAGATTTTTACGGACCGAGTTGCCAGCCCTGGCGCACAACCTTCAATGAAGTTATGCCCATTCACGCATGTCTCCACACAGAAGATGCTTTAGCTGAGAATCGAACAGGACAACGTCTTACTGTGAAGCGACAACGCTACCGCAGCACCACCACCCCGCAAACAATATATGTGGAACTACAGGTAAAAAAAAAAAAAAACTGGTACTGGACATGATTTCGTACTACCAGAAACCTCAAAAAATGGACCTTCAGAAATACATCTGCATGTGGAGTACAGCTGACATTTAAAGGTGCCCCTTCTGCCAGCTATAGGTTTGTTTTCTGTGTTTTCCAAAAGCTTTTTAAAAAACACGGAGCAGCCCCGACTACTTGTCCAATGTCACCATTCACTGCTAAGATTTTCCAGTTGTTCCTAATAACTCATCTATTGTATCCACTCCTGCTTCAAAGGTGGAAGCAGTTATATAGCTATGCAATATGTGTGTATACGATTTATTATTTGTAATACACTTAACATAGCAGAGTTAAGCATTATTAATATATACATTCTAGTAAATGTTGCTTAATGTTTTACTTATTCAGTCACAGACTGGCTATGTGTTGCACATGCAATCTTTGTCAATGTCTTTATGTCAGTATTTTTTTTTTCTTTGTATTGCTAAGTGCATTTATTACTTGTTATTATCTTTGCCAGTGTAGCCCGAGTCATGGAGGAAATGGTCCATGGGACCAGTTCACTTTCCTGGTTACCAAAGTGTAAATAAATATGAAATAAAAAATGGGGGGGTGAACATAACAGAAATAATTAAGGAACTAGTAAAGCACATTTTAATTCTGCATCATTCATGGCACAGAAAAAACTTCCTACTGAAGGCATTGGAAAGTAGCAGACAGACGTAGTTAGGAGTCCTACTACTTGTCACCTGTAAATGTACAGCAAGGATCATTTACTGCAGTGAGAGATTTCACACCTTAGCATGAGAGTGTGGGGGAAGGCCAGTCAGTTCTTTTAGAACTACAAAAGAATCCCTTTACAAAAGCCTCCTATTTACCTACTTTCTTTTTCTAGAAGTAGCTAACAGCTATTTATAGCATAAAACAAGCTCTGACAGACACATAAATGAGGCTCATTCAGGGAAAACATAGAAGTAGCTCTGTTACAGAAGGTGTGTTAGATGACAATACTTCAAAGTCCTGCCATTCTATCTTAATGGCATGAAAAAACACCACTTCCTTATGTCTAGCATGACTTCTATAAAGAGGATTTGAAATGTATTCTGGGAAGAAGGAATGAAAGCAAAAAACAAGATCATATTACTAAGGAAGGCCCCATCATCTGCCATTTTGAGGGAAACACATTCAAATTATAAAAGAAGCACTTGGAGTGATTTTGAGGCATTAAAAATAGCTCAGTAAATAAAGATTAAAAAAAAACATGTTTTTTTTAGTTCTAAGGTGGAGTTCTCCTTTAAAGTAAGATGAATTGCATGCATGATGATTGCATCAAATGAAGGAATGACAGTGAGAAATGAAAACATGCCACAAGGCATAGAGTTACAGGATATTTTTGCCATACAATTGTCTATGGGGAATCTAAATATATATATATATATATATATATATATATATATATATATATATATATATATATAAATAACAAAAAAGGAAGGCAGCTATGTAACATACTGTTTTAATTACATTTTAAGTAATGTTCTAATATGTTTAAAATAATGCTTTAGAAGCAGTAGCAGCACCTTGGCATCCTATGCATAGTGTGCTCACTACTCACCCTATACTCTCCAAACACGGGTGTTATCTCCTCCTGGGATCGGATGCATCTGAATATCACCCATTAATTGCATGAGCATGTCCCAAGTTGAAATTTCAGTTAAGTTTTCACAATTCACTTTATACTCTCCAAATGCAAGTATTTCCACCCTACCGGGATCGGATGCCTCTGAATATCACTCTCTAACTGCACGAGCGTGTCTCTAGTTGAAACTTCACTCAAGTCTTCACAATGTATGTCTTTCCCCAGTGAACTACAGTTTTTTTAAGTTACATTCAACTTGTGTAAATGAACTGAGGCAGGTTAGTAATGCTCACACTAACTGGGACACTATAGCTAGGTTCCCCCCTCCCATCTCCCACTATACAGTTGTCTTTTTCGATATTCTTTTTATGTCAAGGGGTTATAGTGCCTGACAAGAGTTGTAACACACTGTCATATTCATTGATAAGTAAGATAGCAGCAGATTTGTTATCAGAAATGCTGGCACTGACCTGCGACATTATAGTGCAGATGATATTTTTTTCTACTGCTTGGTCTGCTTTGTGGATCGTTGGCCACGTAGCTCTGTTTATTAAACTCTGTTTAGTTTTCATTACCCACTAGTCTCCTAGACTGAGTGCCACTTAAACTAAGGCCCCTATGCTACCCAGCATCTGAACTGACTTTATTTATTATCTGCATGGTGGTGGGCACCATTTTTAAAATAATGATTTAGAATCAGTAGCAGCACCTTGGCATCCTGTGCATAGTGTGCTTGCCACATAAGTTTTTTTTTCTTTAAGCTGTATTTTGGTACCATCATAATCTCTGAATTCACATATTAAATTGTCTATTATAAGGTTGCCTGTAGTTCGAACGTCCAATAGATGAATGCTTTAAAAGTACCTCTGTAGCTCTTTGTGTTACATTCAGATGAAATTGTACTTAAGCAAAACTGCCACTGTAAGCAACCGTTAATGTCGCTAATGGTATATCTCTGCTAAAAATCACTTTTGCTTAGTATTAGTCGCATTGTAATACCTGTTATTTATGTTAGTTATTGTATTCATTATTCTGATATGCATGTGTAGCTACTGATTGATTCCTAATACTGCTTCATTACATTTAAGGGATATTTTAGCATTTGAACTACAATTTGATTCATAAATGTGATGGTCTACTTCCTACAGGCTAGTTTTCAGTTTATAGTTTTCAGTATAGATAGGCAATCATATTTATGATAGATGCGGTCCACAGATTAGTGTTTATGTTTTGCTGTTGCATTGTTGTTCTAACTGGTTCCCTGAAACTTTGTCTCCATTCACATTTAAAGTATTCAATTATTAGCTATTTTCCTCTAGCTTATCCTGTAATTTCCTTCTCTGCAACTGTTTTTCATTTACAGTCACCCTATACTCTCCAAATGTGAGAGTTACACCCCCCAGGATCAGATGCCTCTGAATATCACCCTTTAACTGCAAGAGCGTGTCCCAAGTTGAAATTTCATTCAAGTTTTCACAGTGTACATCTTTCCCCAGTAAGCTACAGTTTTTCTAAGCTACTTTCAACTTGCGTAAATGAACTGAGGCAGGATAGTGGCACGCATACTAACTGGGCACTATAGGTAGGTTCCCCCCTTCCCATCTCCCACTATACAATTGTCCTTTTCAGTATTCTTTTTCTGTCACGAGATTATAGTGCCCGACAAGAGTTGTAACACACAGTCATATCCATTAATAAGTAAAATAGCAGTGGTTTCTTATCTAGAAATACTGGCACTGACCTGTGGCATTATAGTGCAACTGATCTTTTTTTTTCTGCTGCATGGTCTGCTTCATGGTTCAGCCCACTCCTTTTGCCCTTGCTCCGCTTGGTCTAACTCTGGTCCCCTACCCTACCTTCAATTCCCAGACACCCCAGTGAACCTAAACCTAAAACACCAATCTCTATCTACTCAATTAACTCCATGCCCAACCCTCCCTAAACTACTTTCTTCTAGTCATATATTATCTTCTCTAATTTCCCCTCACACCTCTACTACTCCCTTTTCACTACCCACAGATTAGCAGTAACTTAATTAGCACATATCCAAGACTAAATTACCACCACCTAACTCACCCCTACTGTATTTCTTCCCACCCCTTTCTGATGTTTCTTACTGTTCTTCCTCTACTTCTTTAAATCCCCTAACTAGTTGCATAGCTTAACCACATTCCACTTCTCTTCTCTTGTTTTACTCACACTCTCCTTACTTCTATTATATTACCTGCACACTAAACACTATTTCCATATAACTTTCATTCTAACTCTTCACTAGAGTCACTTCTTATCTTCTTTACATAGTGTCTCTAGCCAGCATGTTTATTGATTCTTTCTCATTTCTTCCTGTTTTTCTTTTTCTTTTTAAATTTCACAGCACTCAGTTCTAACTCCCTTCCCTCTAAACCTACATTTGTCAAATCCTCCTTATCGAACCCTTTAGAGAACTATTCATATCCATATATATCTCCTAGCCTCTTTCAAATAAACCCTTTGCTCTTCCCCAAATTTAAAATTCTTCCAGTAAGATACAGTATATTCTTCCATCAGTATTACCTTAACAGATCAAAAACACACCAACTAACATACTTTTACACTCCCATATCTTCTAGCTTACTCCTTTGTGGTGATATCCACCACAATCCAGGACACACTTTGACTAATCTATCTTCTCTGTACAATAATTATAACTCCCATATATCCTTATTGTTGTCACACTAAACTTCCAAAGTATTCATAACAAAACTACTGACTTCAATGCCTAGGTAACACACAATCGACCTGACATCATTGCTGCAACTGAGACCTGTGTCAAACCTAATATAAAAGACTCTGACTTCATCCCCCCAGGTTTCAAAACCATTAGGTTAGATAGGCTTCACAAGAAAGGAGGTGGTATAACTCTCCTCTTCCCTAACACCTACAATATATTCCCATACTCAAATACTATTCCTCAGTTCTCTAATTCTGAAATTACCTCTTTCCTAAAAATAAATAAATCCAAAAGACTAGGTTCTCTATATACCCTGTGGCAATAACATACCTATTCTGGAAGACGTCCTTGCCTGGCTCACCCATCATTCTGGGTGATATTAATATAAATTAATTAAACTTGTGCTCTGAATTCCTGTCCGCAAACATTAACTTATTTAAATTCATTCAGCTTATCACCACTCCATCTAGATTCAAGAGAGGTAATAGTGATGACTCCATTCTAGACTGGATACTGGTTACTGATCCAAGTAAATTCTCCTTAGCTGGTACTCTCCCAAATGCAGTTTGTGATCATCTTCCTGCCTTTGCTCTTAAAACAACATCCTCCTTCCAAAAGGAACATCATTATAAACAAATACATAATCTGACTAACTTCAAACCAGACATTCACCAATCTACTGAAAAACATGAACTGGAACATCCTGAAAACTCTACCTCTAGATGATGTGGTGAGTTACTTTAAAGCATTATTTCTAGACACCTTAAGCAGCCTTGCACCCCTCATGTAATAAGAATCAAAACTAACCACGTCCCATGACCAACAAAACCAACAAAAGAACTAATGCTAAATAGGGACAAATCCTGGAAACAATGGATAAAAACTAAAAATCCTCCAGAGCTCATGAAATTGAAGTAGCTTAACAACCAAGTAAAAAGACAAGTAATCAAAGATAAAAAAGACTGTTATCTAACACTTCAAACCAATCATAAACAGAGCCCCCAAATTCTGGATGTCGCTATCATATCCCCTAAACCCGGGCATTAATAACAATCCATGTCTACACACAAAAAAAACTCCACCACAAATAACCAATCTCTTTAACTGTGACTTTATTAATACTCTATCAAACATTAATGCCAACTTTCCCCAACCTCACTGTGACACACTCTCAAATATTTCTTCCACTTACACTTCTTCCTCTTCATCCTCTATCAAATCCTATGAACCAGCAACCCATCTAAAACCTACATTCCCTCTAAAACCTGTACCAACTATTGCTAGAAAAAGACTCCTCCTTAAACACAAACACAGCTAGTAACCTACCAGCAGAGTATCTTAAACTAGCTGCTGATGCTGTCATCTATCCTATCAGTATAATAGTCAAAAGATCCTTCCTTGAATCCTATGTCTCCAAAATTTGGAAAAAGGCATTTAATCTACCCCTCTACAAAGGCAGCAACTCTACTGATATCTCCAGCTACCACCCTATAGCCATTCTCTTCCCCATCTCCAAGCCCCTTGAGAAGTGTAAACATGTACAGCTTTATCCTTAATAATCAGCTTCTATCTCCTACACAACATGGTTTTAGATCAGATCAGAGTACAATGACTGCCTTGATATCTTTCATGGACATGGTCAATAAAACCTAAGACTCAGGCAAAATTGTTTCTTCTCTATTTCTAGACTTATGAAAGGCTTTTGGCACAGTCTCCCACCCATTATTTCTAAATCATCTCTCAGAAATTGGTGTTTCCCTCCCATCTTAACTGGTTCTCCAGTTATTTATCAGACAGACAACAGACAGTTAAATGGAAGAGCTCCCACTCTTCTCATATTAACAACTCTACTGGTGTCCCCCAAGGCTCCATATTAAGACCCGTCCTTTTCAGCATCTTTATTAATAATCTTCAGTCTGCTTTCATTCAGGGTTCCCTAATACAATACTCAAATGAGACTCTACTATTATCTCCTCTGCTAATTCCATGTCTGATCTTCAACAAATCACTCAACTGGCCTTTACTTCCATAGAGACTTGACTCAGCAACAATCATCTGTCACTTAATCCAAACAAAAACAAGCTAATTCTGTTTACCTCAAGAAAGGATCGCTCACAAACAAGGCCCAGTTTACCATTCTCTCTCAAAGCAAGACAATAATTGAAGTTGTTACTTACACCAAACTACTCAATGATAATAGACGAACAGCTAAAATTTGACATGCATATATAGCACAATGTTAACAGAACACACCAAAAGCTAGACATTCATTATAGGCACAAACACTTTCTTAGCCCCCTCCACTAAATAAACTCTAGCTATCACTTACTTACTTCCCTCTCTTCTCTATGGTGCCACATTACTTATTAACTTACAATCCTCCTTAAAAACTAAACTTGAAATGTGTTATAACAAAGTTGCCAAGTTTGCTACAAATGCTAAACATTCTACCCATCACTGCATAGGTCTATACTCCCTTAACTGGTTTGAACTCCTGCACTATCTCTCCTACCTACAATTAATAACTGCACATAAATTAATTTGAAAACCTTTACTCTGTCCTGCCTTCACCTTTTTATTTAGCAGTTATCTACCCAAAAGGTTTCTCAGATCAGAAAATTAACACCTTTTGCAGGTGTATAAGCCTAACCTACCTGCTGTCCAGCTTCTAAATACTTGCTTGGTAACCAAAGCCTGGCATGCCCTACCATTAACAATTATATCTAATCAAAACCTTACATCTTTTAAAATTTCTTTACAAGGCTACCTTTCTTCTATCTGGATCAGCACTTGTACTAATCCCCCGCCTTTTAAAACCTGACTACCTATACTTCTTGGACATACTCTTATATCTAGTCCCATTTTACCATAACATTTTTTTTATTTTTTTCTAACTAATTTAAATAAACTACTACCTATACAATGTCTTAAGTGACTTAACTACTTTTATGGCAGAAGTACCACATATTGAAAACCTTTTACATATACAAAACAAGAGGAATCTCAAGAGATTATTATGCCAACCAAATAATTTTAGTGATGAGGCTTATGGTCTAAGTAAATGTGGGCAGTGTAGTGTTTGTGAAGTGTTGAGCGAGGATAGAGTCTTTATACATCCTAAGACAAAGAAAAGATATGAATTTAAAATGAAAGCAGACTGTAAAACCAAAATCATTAGAGGCATTTAATTTTAGTTACCATATTAATTCTTTCAATTCAAGTTTCGTCTCCTAAGAGTCCCCAGGTTATCAAAACGTAGAACTTCTAAGATACCAAAGAGAAACTTGTGAAAGTTGTTACATACTTGGGCATGCTTACATGATGAATTGTTTGTATTATCCTCAGTGATAGTATATAAATGCTTGTAATTTATTTTCCAAAACTTTCTCTATGTTTTGCTTACATAGTAACATGAACACTGCTGACATAATGCTATATAAACCAATCCCTTTGTGGCACAATTTCCATCACTCAGTTTTATCTTTACTGATGGATTCCCTATTATAATGTCCCTCTCGTCCAGAATATAACTGTTCCTGTTACAAATATTACATTTTTGTGTGCTGTTTTGTGCCCCATTTGTGTTGGCATTATGTTGCCATTCAAAAATATATTTTAACTTTTTGCCAGTCTTGTATACAAAACTGAGGGCTAAACCTAAAGACTTGTACATTGCTTCATCAATCTTAAAAACGTTCCAGTTCTTCACTACAATGTCTTGTATTTTTTAACAGAACCACCAAAAGTAATAACTAAACAATGCACAAAATTTAAATTCAGCATACTGTTTTGTGTAAGCTTCTCTTGGGGTGACATAGATGGTGTGTTAATAATTTGTCCTAAAAGGGGTTGGTATCTAGTCCCCCACAGCTGAATAACTTCCTGACTAGCATTCAAAAGTTTGGATTGATAGCCCCTGTCCAAAAACATCCCAATCACAAAATCAAGCTTTGTTTTAAACAATGGAAGTTAGAACACATACACGCTGTTCTAATTGTCCCTTAAAAATATTACACTTAAATTTCAAGGAAGCCTTACCCTCCATCAAGTCAGTAGAAAAATAAGGTATACATCTACAATAATAACTAAACAAGCCTAAACTCCTTAACCTATTTCTTAGTTGTTGGAAGGAGCTAGTTTTGTACCTCTTCAGTTTTGTTGATTGTGGTTTCCCTATCCCTTGGCCTATTACATAGCCCAAGTAAAAGGCTTTTACCATATCTAACTTGAACTTAGCTAGAATATCATTCAATCCAGCATTAGGCACAGAATCTAAAACAGCTTGAATACTAGGGAAATGGCATTCCCAATTTTCAGAAAATATCTAGATAGACTGTTGCATATCTGCTGTGTGGTCTAAGAATTGTGTTGCTCAGCCTCGAATGTTTAGATGCACCATGGAAACCAAAAAGTGCGATTTTGCAATGCAAGAGCTCATCTGTTGTGGAAAATGCCATTTCTACTTTCTTCTGGTGAAGTGGAATTTTCTATTTGCCCTTCGTTAGATCGAGAATGCACAGAAACCTAGCTTGCCTAAATTTTCAGTCAATTCATCTACTTTGGGCATAGTATATGAATCAAACATAGATATGCTATTTCATTTTCTGAAATCACTGGAAACCTTATAGACTCATCAGGCTTAGGAATCAGTACAATAGGGTTATTCCACTTACGCTGTAAGTCTTCTATGATCTTGAGTTTGAGCATTTTATGTACCTCTTTCTTAACTTCTTGGAATTGGGATCCTGGTATTCCGTATAGTTTCAGATTTACAAAGCATGGTTTCTATATTGTGTTGGATTAAACTGGTTCTTGTCAGGGACTTCTGAAAATATGTCTATATTTCCGAGTACAAATTTCTTTATTTCTTTTTTGCTGAGTCATTAATGCCTCATTTATTTAGATGTAAGGACGTGTTGTGGGAGCCATAACTTTCTGTACCGACATACTTACAGTAGAAACTTTAGTTTCTCTCCAAGGCTTCAGAATGTTTATGTGGTATAACTGTCCTGGTTTCTTTTTATTCCACCTGTGTTATCCTATAATTTATTTTTCTATTTTTTCTACAGTTTCAAAAGTTCATTGTTGCTTTGCAAGGGACTTTTTTTAGCAAGGGGTAATAACACAAGTACCCTTTCCCCTGGTTTGAATTCCCTGGTACAAGCATGCCTATTATATGGTCTATGTTGTATCTTCTGCGATCTTGTCATGTGTTCCCTTGTTACAGACATTAAAGTTTTTCACCTGTCCTGCAAATCTATAAAAAGGCCTATTACAGCGGTGGTGGTGCTGCGGTAACGTTGTCACCTCACAGTAAGATGCTGTTCGGTTCGTTTCTCAGCTAAAGCGTCATCTGCGTGGAGACATGCATGAATGGGTGTACCTTCATTGAAGGTTGTGCATCAGGGCTGGTAACTTGGCACGTAAAAATCAACTACCAATCATTAGTGGACCGGAGTTCGGTTGTGGCGACCCCTAACCGGGAAAAGCCGAAAGACGCAAACAAACAGTTTTAAAGGAAATGTTTTCTTGCTGTCATATTTCTTTTGCTGTATCTACCTCTGGATGTATGGCATATAGCAACTCAAATGATTTGAGTCAATCTCAATGTCCCAGCTTCTTCCATCTAACTCCGTAGACTTTGCAGTTTTACTAACGTATTCATTTTGACCATCTGTTTATGTACTATGCATGTGTCCTTAGCTACTCCACTTTAAAACACCGGCAAAGTTAATGCATTGCTCTAGACATGAATTGGTTATTGTGACTAGTAAGAATTTTTCAGGGAGTTCCTTCCATAGAAAAGAACATTTCTAATATTTTCACTATGGACTTTACATCGACTCTTTGAGTGGGTACTGTCTCAGGAAATGTCGCATAATCACTATTCACAAAGATATACTGACGGTCATTAATCAATTTGCAAATATAGGGTTCATTGCTATGCATTCAAAAAGGATTCTTAAATCCTAGATTGGGTGTTTTGCTTTGGCAATCTGGGCATACACAAACATTCTCTAGGTCCTTCATAGTACCAGGTAAATAAAACCTAGTCAAAACTACACTCCTTGTCTTGTCCATTCTTAAATAACCACTCATATTGTGGACTGTATACTAATTTCATTCTAAGTGCTTTAAATGGTCTCAAAACTTGTAGCTCTCATAGCATTTACTCTCTCTACCTCTGTCTTTAGTTACCATGTTTAGCATATATCATTTTTTAGCTCAAAGTAAGAGTATGTGGTAGGCCTGCTCTGTTATTTTGGTTCCCCATCTACTCCCTCTTGTGTTCTCTCTAGCTCCACTTAGGGCATTGTCTTCCCACTGAGTTTTCTTGTAATTGACATGGCTTGATTGGAAGTCAGTCAGGACAGAATTGTCTTCCATGGCTTCTTCTCCTACATATACAGGTGCATGTTTTCCATTCAACTAGTTCATCCCCAATAAAGGGAAACTCATAAAAATATATTTCTTTTCTGTTGAAGATGCTGGCTGTTTCCTTTCCTCTTTCTTGGAGTTGGTTTTCACACGTTTTTCACTTGGAATATTGCTTCTGTTTCTGGCTGCTTGTTTGCTTTGATATGGCTGGGAGAAGGTTAAGATTCTGTTTAGGGTCCTGTTTTTTTTTTCTTTCAACATAAAATCCACCTGTCCCCTGCTTGATTTCTGTTCCTGTTTCTCTTAGTGTAGTCATACCTAGGGGCTCTTCTCTGTCAGTCTTTACACTGCCTTTTTATCATTTTAATAGTCAGAGTCTTTGGGTGAAACTAACACTCCCCTGCCAGTTTTCACACTATTTTTCTTCATTTTTTTAGCAGCAGTCATTTGACAAGACTCACTGTTAGATTTATCTAACCTTTTTACCCAAAACAAATTCTATGTTATTTTTGTATTTTCTAATCTAGTCCAGTATTTTTGTTTACTGGAGTTATGTATGTTTGGCAGTATATCTAGCTCAACCTTTCCTCCCTTAACTTCCATTTTTCTTCAAACTGGGGAAAATCTTGCCAACAATTATATCATGGGGCAAATATAGCACCAGAGCAACAGGATATGAAACTTTATTCAAGAAAATCTGCATTTCTATTTGTGTTTAAATGTATTCCTTCTTGTATTCCTGTGCACAGAGCACATAATTTATTTTGACTTTGTAGCTATTTTAATGCTTGCGAACCTGTGGTGGTGGTGCTGCAATAGTGTTGTCGCCTCACAGTAAGACACTGTCCAATTCGATTCTCAGCTAGAGCGTCTTCTGCATGGAGGCATGCATGAATGGGCGTACCTTCATTGAAAGTTGTGCATCAGGGCTCGTAACTCAGCACGTAAAAATCAACTACCAATCATTAGCGGACCGGAGTTCTGCTGTGGCGACCCCTAACCAGGAAAAGCCGAAAGACACAACAACAGCTGTTTTAATGCTTACAAACAGATTGTGTTTTAACCAGTCTAATTATGCTTCCTGGATGCATTTGACATTCCACAATAACAGAATGCACATTCTACACTTCTACAAGTTAACAGTTCAGCATTTTCACATTCCATGGTACACATTTAGGCCCAGTCTGTTTAACAAACTGTTGATTAGTATTTTCAGTTTTACAGGCATATTAATGCTATCATTAACTGTGCAGTACTTTACTATATGTCCTTTACTAGGACATTTAAAACAAACTGCTTCAAACAGTAACCATTTTTTCTTAGTTCAGGAGAAGAACCATATTTAAAGGAAAGCTTATTACTAATCCTTTGTGCATACAAGTCTGTCTTAAAATATGTATGTTTGCTTAGTAACAAATGCTATTCTGCATTTACTAGTTTTTGGGAGACATAGGGTCACTGTGAGCTACCCATTTTCTTTACAGGGTGTGCCATATTAAATTTATCTAGAGAAAAAATTTCCAAAATTTGACTTACATTGTTTAAATGAGGTTTTCACCACAGTTTCAAAATGTGCTTTAAATCAATGATCTGAAATATTTCATGTCTGCACTCACAAAATATCTGATTGTCAGTCTTGAGAAATGACTGATGACTCCCCATTTCTTGCTAAAATATCTTGTTTCATTTTTCTGGATGGGTATAAACATCTTTCAGCTCCATGTAAATTTTCAGTGTCTCTCCAGTTAGATGGGATAGAATCCTAGCTTCCAAGCGTTAAACCTTTCAAAAGGAACTAGGTAGGTCTTCATGTCATTCTCCAGCCCAAGCTTTGTCAGGATAAAACTGGACAACTGGTTTATCAAGGCATAAATCTGTCATTTCTCTCTTGAAGACTAATCAGGTCTAGTTGACTGGCTGCAGTTCTTTCCTGAAGTGCTCAATAGCAGATACTAACGTTTCATTAGAGTTTGCCAACTTCTCAATCGATTGTTTCCATTTTCTACCAGGACTCAATATCCATAGTCTGTATGCGTAAGAATTTGTCTGTCCACAGAGCCAGCTACACCCAGTGTGATTAATAGCTTCTCACATGGCATTGTTTCTTTTTGTAGGGTAACAATTTGATATACTACAGACTAGTTCTAGTGGAGAATGTTATCAAATAAAGCAGACAGCTTTAAGAAATCACAGTATGTGAAAATACTGCAATTTTGTCCACTGAAAACACCAGCATAGAAAATGTTTTCGTTTGTAACAAATTGATCACTGGAGCCAGCTTTCCAGTCTGAGTTTCATATGTATTTGCAAGAAAGTTCGAAAGAAAAGGAAAATTGGGGGTTTACAGAGGCAGTTCAGTCTGTAGTATTCAGTTAGTTGTCCATCTGTAGTATTCAGTTAGTTTTCAGTCTGTAGTATTCGGTTAGTTGTCATGTCTGTAGTATTCAGCTAGTTGTCAGTCTGTAGTAATCAGTTAGTTGCAGTCTAAAACAAACTCTTTCTCTGGTAAATGTTCCTACTGTGCAAGCTATACACTGCTTAAGACACATACTGTTTTTTTTTTTTTTTTTTTGCAATCAGATATAGTATCCCCTTCACATAGGTTCTGGCAAAACAGCTGTCTAAAATAAATGAACAGTATATATAGACTCATCACAAGACAGAGGTAATCTCCAGTAGGCTTTTCTCTGTAATTCCTCATAGTCAAATGTAACCTAAAGTCCTTTCTGCTTGCAGTCCCTCCTGGACATTGATAACCCAAAGTTCCTCACAGAAATGCCTTCAAGATTGCCTTCCTTCTGGTACATGTTACTCCTTCAATAATCCACCAAGAACACTCTTTATACCCAAGCAGTCATAACTTTGATCAATTGTAGGGCACTGGACCTTAAATAATACTGTTTGCAGCTGTTCCCCATTAATGTTTACCTACCTGTCTGTTTCTGTGTTACCTATGTTGTGAAATAAATTTGGGAATATGCTGTTAACATAGGTTTGTATGTGGAAAGTTCCCACAGAATGCTAATCAGGTGCTATTGAGGTGCTAACTGCGTATTAAAAAGAGGGCTGCCTGTCCAGTCTTTTATAGTATTACTACCTGTTTCATGTAAAGTGCTTTATTTACAGATCACTACCGTTCAGCAAATTCACTGTGCTATGCTGTTGAGGAAGAGAAGCTGTTGCCTATGAAGCTTCGTTATCTTCCTCTCTAGAGTGGCTTATTACACTCACTGAAGTACTAGTTTGGCTTTTACTTGCATACATTACAGCTCATGACTCTTGCTATCCCTCAGTACTTGGTACAAGCAAAATAAATGTAACTTTGGCCTTTCTTGTTTGACCCCACAGATGCTTCTCTGCATAACTGATTCACACACACACCATCTCAAGTTCCTATACCCTTGTTGTCAGCCTGTTCTTGTTGAACGTCTTTTCTTTCACTGTGTGGGTGTCTATGCTTTTGTAATACTTTTCTTAGCACTTATTTCAGTGAGATTGTTCAGTTTTGCTCTTCACTACATAATACAGGGTTACTGCTTATTTTGGATTCCTCCATCCTGTCATTCTGATTCTGACTTGCTGGTCTGATAGGCATGTTTCCCTTTCTATCCAAGCTATTTTAGCTATTGCCCTTTTCTGTGCTTTGGTCAAACATATAAGCCTATTTAAAGCTCTGCTGTATCGTTTGATAGTCTTACTGTAACTCAGACCATGGATAAGAAGTATTGCCATCTTTTTTGGCTGTTTTCCTTGCAATTCTAGATATATTTTTCCTTGCTATGCTCAAAGTGACATATTCCCAGTGTCTTTTTAAAATTTAATTGTTTTACCTAATGATCAAGGTTAGCCTGTTGTGAGGTTGAAGGCACTGCCTCCTTTTCAACCAGCACATCACTGAGGTCTTTGTATTTAACTCTTTTCTTAGAAAAGCCTATCTGCATTCTTTACTGTCAGCTGTTATCTCTGCCTTAGTTATTTTTCTTGTGCTTTTTTCTGCATGAACCTGATACACAGAAAATCCTTTCTTCTGTTTAGTGCTTCTATATTAATATTATTATTATATTTATTATTATTATTATTATTATCAGGATTTGGTTCAAAATGATCTTGTCTCCCAAAATATATTATGTTCTTTTTTCCATTTATTCTGCATGTGGCTTTCCCCTCTTAAAGACTGATTGAAAACCAAATACCACCTTCTCAGCTTGTTTTTCTTCTCTAGGTTGTTTTCCTTCTGAAAATGGTACCTCAGAATGCAATTTATTTTCAGTTTTCCTTTTTCCTTTTTTACAGATACAGGTTTCCTTGAGTCTTCCATTATTTGATTTTTTTCTGTCTTACACTGAGAACTGGGTTTAGAATTTTGACCAAGTACTATTTCTTCCTCTTTAATTATACTAGCATTTTTTTTTATTATCACAAAAGGTTTCCTCCTGAACACTCAACTGATGCTTAGAATTCTGCTTTTCTAACGCTTTTTGTTTTAGCGTGCCAGAACGTTTAGAACTCATGTTGTGTATTTTCTAACTTTATTTCCAAAGAATACAACCTTTCAGTGAGTGTTCGTTGCCCTTCAGCTTTGCTAGTCAGTTCTACTCCTTGCTTTACAATAGTTTGTCTGCAATGACATTTCTGCTCTTTGCTTTGCAATGCCTTAAATACATTGCTCAGCTGACTTCCTTCTACTAATTTTGCTGTTTCAGGGGGCTCTACCATAGGTGTAAGCTGACGTGTCTCTTTAAGTGGTGTAGGTTCTTTCCTTTTCTTTATGTTTTGCTAAGTTTTTGAACCTTTCAGACTTTCAGACATTATACCTTGATATTTAGTGTATTTATACATTCCACTCGATGTGTGTGGCAGTTGCTTCTCTCCTTTTTCCAAGTTAAGAAAATGTATATCTCTAAGCTCATTCACTTGTTGATTTCCTCCCTACACTGTTAAGGATATTTTTAAAAATGATTACCTTTTTCCAATTATCTTTAAAATGGGGAAAACGTTCTCTTATTATCATCATGTCATTTGTTATACTGGATACTTGGAACTTCGTCTACTCTTTTTGAAAGGTGCTGTAGGGTCCTTTACATCTGACTGAGCTACCACCAACTCAAACAAATGGGACCTTGATTTAATGTCTTATCTAAAGAACAACACATCCAAGAGTGCAGCACCCCAATGGTACACTGCAGTGCCAGAAATCAAATCACCTGGAGGAGAATAAGAATCCACAGCCATCTCATCTTCCAGCACCAAAGGTAAGTGTGCTACCTGTTGCACTACTGACACTGTAATAGGATACTGTTCTATATCTCCATGAATGCATATTACTTCAACTTCTTTACCAGCAAGGGTTTTACTCTCTTGTCAGCATGAACACACTAGCTGAATCTTACAGTTCCTGTTGTTTTCTGTAATAATTTAACACACTAATATATTTATATATGCAATAGCACATTAACTGACTGCAGTCTTAATTCCAGCAGATAATTCATCACATTCCATAGGAATATGCTCACTAGTAATATTCTTTTCAGGGGTTTAATGTTGCTAGCAGTGCAAAAGTGTTGCTGTCACTAGTACAAACTCTAGATATGTGATCTTTTTTCTACATTTAAAGGAGAGTGTGTCTCTACCTGCTTGTTTTTATCACTAACATTTGACACAGATTGTGCTACAGACCTAGAGTGCTCACTTCTACACATAGATTCATTTAATAATTTTCTACTGGTGTAACAAAACTTTCAGAGTCCTTAAGGTCATCTTGACATACTCAGTTTCTTAAAGTGGTAGGTAAAGATCTCTTTCACTTTTTAATGGCTAACGTTTGTGCCATTTTATTTTGGGTATCCTTAACAACTAACCATAAATTGATTTAGGTCACATACCATGGTCTTAATTTTTTGTTATAAACAAAAGTCCACTTATGAAACTTCTGAGCTTGTATCTCTGTGGCAACACCAGCTCTGGTAAGTAATTAAAATGTAACATTCTCATAGTCCTGATCCTCAGTTCCTTTCATGTCCATGAGGCTTTCAGTACTTCTCCATTTAGCCATGCTGAAAGGATTCTTGTCCAGATGGCTTAATCTTATTTCTTCTGGAAGGCATACCACTCAAAGGCAACAAGGTAACCCTTCTGAGTCTTCCTCACTGGCTAGTTGTTTAGTGGTGGAGCTGTCCTTGGTGCTGCCTCTCATTTGGCCAATGCTGTTATCCCATTCCATTTGATCTTCTGCCACCATTTCCTTGTTCATAGGTTCATAGGTAGGTACTAGGCTATCAGCCCTGGAGCCTATATAAGCCTAGCCAAAAAGGTTCCCTGGCTTTCGCCACCCAAGAAAATTATTTTCCTGTGCCCCTGTCGAGCAGTGCCGCAGAAGTGATCCCTGGGGTGAATTTTCTATTTCCCATCCAGTTGTGAAGATTTTTCTTAAAGAGGGCCAATTAGGAGCTTTGCTTGACATGAATGAGTAGTTTGTTCCAGAGTATGGGAAGACTATGGGACAGGAATCCATCCCTCCAGCATGTTCTGTTTATTATGGTGACAAGGTTTAGGTCCCTGGAGCATGTGGTTCAGAGAGATTGGGATTTCTTTAAGTGTAGCATGTCCAACAGCACTGGGTTTGACATAGCTTTGTATGTTAGGCAGAGATCACCTCTGAGTAGGCGATATGTGATGGAGTAGAGCTGGTGTTTTTTGAGACGGTCTGCATATGGCATCTGTTTGAGGCTGTTAATCCTCTTATTGAGGTATTTCTGTGGCCTTTCCAATTGTTGTAGGTGTCTTGTGAGATACATGCCAAACGGGGCATTCTGCTCTATAATGGGTCTGATGAGGGATGAGTAGAGAAGAACAATGACCTCCTTTTTTCTAGAGGAGAACCCTTTTGTGATGAGGTGTACCATGTAGAAGGATTTACTGACTACTGTGGTGATGTGGTTATCAAAAGAGAGACTACTGTCCACCTGTGTCCCGAGGTCTCTTATGACACGTTCGGTGTTTAGTGAGCTACCGCCTATGTGGTAGTTCATGAGTACCGAGTTTTTCCCAAAGGAGATGACAATGCACTTCTTGGCATTGAGCTTGAGGCCATGACTTTGACACCAAGCATCTTTCTCTGTGAGGCCCTTTTGTAGAATGTCTACATCATTAGGTGATTCTATTATGGCTCCCAGTTTGCAGTCATCTGTGAACCTTGTAAGCCAAAGACCTTCTGTGTTGGCCTGCACTTCAGAGAAGTAGACGCTGAACAGGAGAGAACCCAGGACCGAACCCTGTGGTACTCCACTTGTCACTGGTCTTATGTCGGACTTGGAGTCAGCTACTTTTGTCAGTACTACTTTTGTCAGCTACTTCTGTCAGTGAGCCAGTTGGCCACCCATCTTGTGACATAGGGAATTATGCCCAGTTTAGTGAGTTTATCTATAATTCTAGAGTGGGGGAATGGTATTGAAAGCCTTGGCGAGGTCAAGATAGGCTGTGTGCACTACCTTGCCTTCGTCTATGGCTCTTGTGACTAATTCAAAGAAGTCAATCAGGCTTAATAGACATGATCTACTTTTACTGAGTGGGGTCCAGGGTTTGGAGGTTATCTTTGTCTTTGTTTATAAGCTCCAAGATGATACATTCCATGGCCTTACAGACGAGGCTCTTCATGCTAATGGGGCGGTAGTTTCCGAGGTCCGTGGTGGCCCCACCTTTGTGGAGTGGGAAAACCATTGCTGTGCGCCATTCAGTAGACACATAGCCTGAGGTGAGGCTGTGATTGAACATGGTACTTAGGTAGGGTGCCAGTTCGTTCTGTAGTTCATGCAGTATGCAGCCTGGGATGTTGTCTGGTCCCATGGATGCTGTGTTCTTGGCTTTGGAGATTGCGGCCTTTACTCATTCATCCATGATTACAGGGGCTTTGCATTCTTCCGGTATTAAGATGGGCCCTTTGGAGGGTGAGAGGGGGGTAAAGTTAGCAAATGGAATTTGATCATAGGTAGATAGATTAATACTAGGCTAACTGCTCTTGTGGGCAATTTTAAGCCTAGCCAATTACCCCATGTGAGAATCAAACCCTGCACCTTGTGTTTATAAGGTAAACACTTTAACCATTATGCCAACCTCCCACTTGTCAGCTTTTTGGCTCAGTATTTTGCCAATCACTTAACTGAGTGTTTGACTATGTAATGGCTAAATATAAACATTCTAATTTGTTTTATTTGGAGAAAAGATCCTCATGCCCCATTCTCTAAATGTACTAATACCAATGCTACTAGATATCTCCAGCATGGTGCTGACTGAGAATTAGCATGATAAGAAAGGGAGTATGCAGTTGACGTCCCCACATTGGAAGGTGCACAGGGCACAGCCATATTACATAAATGTCTTGTATACTGATCTGTAATTTTCTTAATTAAACTGAGCTATTAAAGTAGCTTACTTCATTTATTGCATTGAAAAAGAGATCACCACTGCATTTTATGAATCATCCAGATATGAAGCATTTTTTGTGCTGGCTACAACTATATATAAATTCAGACTTGCATTTGTCATCTACGTTCATAATCTATGACTATGAAAAGTCTGCCGTCACTCTACTTTTTTCAAAATTCATGATACCCATTTGAAAGGCTGTCATGTCCTCTTATCTCAGATTCTGTGAAGGAAGGTGCAACTATCAAAATAACACTTTATAGTCAAATTTGCATTTGACATTAAGGGCCAGATTCCAAAAGAGTCTCTCTTATTTCTGTGCATTCAGTTGTAGAAGGCTTTCAGCTAGTGAAAGAAAGTATGCCTACATCTGGAAAAGGGGTAATTGTCATACTTAACTGCTTACAAAAACCTGTAAGTATGATAAAAGATTTGCAAAAAAGTTAACTTTCCCTTATGCTCCTTACAGCCTTATGGAGCATAAGCTAAGGCATTAAAGTAGTCTAACCGGCAGAACAACAGTGACAATCTGCCTGCTCTCACATGTTAGTCACAAGGAAGGGAATATATATATGACTCAAAATAAACTTTGTTAAGACTAAAACCTATGCAAATGCTAACATGAGAAATAAACAAAACTAAAAAAATTTCTATTTAGTACAAGAAAGTCTTTCTTTTTTGTTTTCATCATAGAAGTGTGAGAGGGTAGTACCACATCTGGCACTGCCAGTTATAATCGACAATGACAGTCCTCAGTTTAAAGGATTAATGAATACGACAAATAGGAAATTTACTCTAATATCCCTTTCGTTATTGGGAAAACAAGCTATGATGACAAACTCATGAATAAAAGAAATACTCTGTGGAAGCTTTTATTTTTAATGTTGTTTAAATGTCAAGACTGTGAAAGGAAGGGTGAAACGACAGTCAAAGTGGGTGTACACACAGCTGAGAATATAGAGAAAGCAGATGGTAGTTTCATAGCTAATATCAAAGCTACCAGATATCTCCAATATGGTGCAGACTGAGAGTTAACATGACTGGAAGGGGCATATGGGGTCAGCATCCCCACATTGGGAAGTGCATGAGCAGCAGGGCAACACAAGTACAAACTGTCCCAAACAGAATTATCTCAGAGTATAGTTTAGTGGGTACTTTGCATACAAATACAAAACTAATAATATTGAATTTTTCTAGTATCATGCGTATTTTTGCTAATAATGTTCTGTAATTTATACCCATCATGAATCTTACATAAATGTGTATTTTATATATATTAGCAAATGATAAACTTACATAATTGTGTTTTATATATATAAATGCTTGAGGGTCTATGATATTTGAAATATCTTTTATTTTAGGGTTAGGAAATGGGTTTCATGATGAATGGCAAAAAGATGAATCACAAACCTTATTCCCAAAGGATACAGTACAGAACATTTCATGTATTTGACAAACCTGTCCCTAGCATATTCCATTTAACATTTTTCTGTTTTTTTTTTTATTAGTGATCTGCAGTGACTATAATGGGCAACATCAATTGTTTAACTTTCTACTGAATAGGGCTTTAGATAGTTTCTATATTTATTTATTTATATTTGTTGACCGGGAGTGTCCGACTGGACGTAGGTCCATTTTCAGTGGAGGCCCGGGGAGAAATGCTCCACAGTTAAAACAGACAGTAGTTACATTGGATTACATAGCGATTAACAATTTACATAGCAATTACTTACAACATATTTACAGATGAAGAACATAGTACATCAGTAGACAACTAGAGTCTATCTGTGACGTACATAACAGACATTAACAAATGTTACAATAAGAAGTTCTTGCTGTATAATAAGTACTAGGCTTATGAGCATTTGAGCTTGCTATAATCAAGGTAGTTAGTGGAGTGGAAAGAAAGGTAGTGGTTGGATGGGGTGGGTGATATTAGAGTGGGAGTTGCAAGGGCATAGCCAGCATGTTTTTAGGTGTACTTTTAGTAAAGTTTTGAAGTGGGTGCATGATGGTATGGAGGTAATTGTGGGAGGGAGGGAGTTCCATAATTTGGCTATTGCGCAAGAGAATAGTGCTTCACCAGCAGAGTTATTGGCTTTAGTGATCTGCAAGTGATTTTTGTTGCTGGATTTTAGTGGTCTGGTGGTGCGATAGGGTTGGAGTAGATTCTGGAGGGATGGGACATTTAATGGATGGTTTACTAGTTTGCGGGTGAGTGAGAGTTGATACCATTGAAGGAGGTGAGGGAGTTCAAGCCAGCCCAGTTCAGCAAGTGAGAGACAGTGGTGACTATGGTAGGATGCCCCTATGGCGAATTTGGTGATTTTGTTGTAGCAGGTCTCTAGCTTGTTTAGATTGCATTGCCTTAGGTTGGTATATACTGGAGAGGCATAAAGTAGGGTGGAGATAAGGTGGGAATTTTCTATTGAAATCTTTGCTGCTTTGGTGAGAAGTTGCTTATTTCTGTATAACGCTCCTAGTTTTTTGTGGACTTTTTTATGGTCATGGATATGTGAATGTCAAATTTTAGTTTATTGTCTATTTCCACTCCTAGCAATTTGGTGTGTTCAGTTAGGTATATAGTGGTGTTGTCTTTTGCTGTAATGTTAAAGTGAGAGTTGTTTTGAGTATGTTTGGTGGGTTGGAAGATGAGTAGTTTAGTTTTGTTTGGGTTGAGTATTAATTGGGCATCGGATAACCAAGTTTCAACAGAGGAAAAGGCTTCCAAGTTTCAACAGAGGAAAAGGCTTCCTGTGTGACTTTTTGCAGTTTGGGTAGGGACTGGGCTGAGCAGATGATGGTTGAGTCATCTGCATATTGTATGAGTGTGCCATGTTTGGTGGCAGAGGCTAGATTATTGGTGAAAATAGAGAAGAGTAGGGGTCCAAGGATGGATCCTTGGGGAACTCCTATGGAGACAGGTAGTTGGGGAGATATGTCATTCTGCCATACAGCGGATTGTTGGCGGTCAGACAGGTAACTCTGAAACCAGTTGGTGACTGATTGTGAGAAGGATAGGTTATTGACGACAGAGATAAGTTGTTTGTGTGGGACCATTGTATGAACTGAGTGCATTGTGTCTAGCTTTGCATTATAGTTCTGAGGTCATTTATAATTGACCTTTTTTGTAGTGCCTGTTAATTTCATGTGTTTTTGTAGTATTGAAATGTTATGTTAATATCTGTTAGTTTCATAGTTTAGTTATGGCTTTAGTTAATTTATTTTCAGTTAGTTTACATAGAATTAGATTGCTTTTGCTGGTGGTTTTCAGATTGACTAGTTGCAATCAATGTTTTATTTAAATTCTTATTAGTTTATTTTCAGTCAAATATGAATTAATTCATTTTATAAGGGCAATTTAAGTTGGAAATGTTGCTTTTTTGAGGGTGCTTATGAATCATATATGCAGTGTATGTACTTTTTACATTGAAAAGAATGTAGTCCACAATTTACTCTGCTTATGTTTTTTTTTTCAGTTTTTAAAGTTAGCGTGGATTTCGGTTTGGAGGCCGTTTTAAGGGTAGTGCAGTGAGTACTGTTGGCACCTCACAGTAAGAACATCCTCAATTACATTTTTAGTTGAGTTGCATTTTTTGTAGCTTCTGCATGTCCTTCCTCCATCCTCTTGTATTTTTTTATCTTGGTATTCTCCCATCTCTCAAATACATACAGTAAACAAAATGACATTCAGCAAATTGCTTATAAGTGTGCATGTAATGTGAGAGTGTGCATTTTGTGATAGGCATCCTGTCCAAAACAGGTTTCAGTGTGTTTGCTGGTACGGGTTCTGGCACCCCTGTGACCATGTAAAGGATAAAGCAGGTCATTGGAAAATGGATATATGTATGTTTATTTTAGGAGGGTTAGAGTATTCTAGGGTTGCGTATGTTTTTATGTTTTGTATGCACAGTTTGTGAATTTTACTTTAGTTAGTAAAGAGCAGTATAAACAGGGAGAGTTTAGGGAAATTTTAGTAGCTCTGATGATGTGTGAAGGGTATAGAAAACTGATGTTGTGTAACAGAGGTATAGACAAACTTTTGATTATTCACCAGAAATGCAAATGAAAAATATGTATGTTGTGTATCAGATGCATATTTTTAATTACATTGTTTACCTGTGTCAACATTTAGGATAGTATATAACGTATAATAATATGTAATGTACAGATGCATAATAGATAAAATACAAGAACAAAGGGAAGGAATTTGCTTACTCCAGTTATTTCTGTTTTTACAAAGTACCCTTAAACCTGTCTATTACATATTGTCTCAGCTGACAAAATAGCAAAAGTACCATTCAAAGACATAAGTACATTTGGAATGCTATGTAATACATTCCTGTGATAAAATTCCAGATTTAGAGTGATCCTATTAGAATATCCATATAAGATGTTTGGAATTTATGCTGTTAGGCTTCTTCATATGATCTATAAACTGTTACTTTGGAAGGCATGGTGGATGTTGGAGGTGGGATTCACTTAAGCTTTAAATTTGAGCCTGATTATTTGTAGTCCAGTAGCTAGCTGTGTACAGCTTTTCATATGTAGATCTCCTTTTTCACTAAAGAAAGACATCAGTCATGACATTAAGGGTTTAAAATGAGCTATGCTCAGTGTATGATGACTATTGGGTGCCTAAACACAAGAATGATAAATATCACTATATGTCAAGTAGAGTGCCTCAATAATCTATAATTAAAAATCATAGGTGTATAATCACAAACATATTTACATATGCATGCATCAAGAAGAGTCCCAAAATGGATTCACATGCTTGCTAGCCTATGAAACATGGTTTCTTCTGATAAACACTTGGGCACTAAAGTTATTTACTTGTCAACCATAGATACAAATAAAATTATTTTAATATGACACCCTGTGTGCAAACTTTCAAAAATCTAAATGCTAAGAATCATTAGAATTTTCAGGAAGTGTAGAACTGTAGGAACAATTTTATCTGGTATTCCTGACTCACTAGCTAGCTTGAAATCCAAACTGGTTGATTTAGAGTAGAATTAGTACAAAATAAAGGTAGAAGTTGTGATTCTCTTAAGTTCCTTAAGACTTAGAGGGCAGCAAAATCAAATATCATATCTTTCTAAATAAACTGACTATCCAAAATGGTCAATAAAGAAACTTTAAAACAGCACATAAAACAACGGGTGCTAAATCCAATGAAAAACATAATTGTGTAGGTTTTAAAAATCAGATTTACTCCTTGCTTAGGAACTCGGAAAAAAAGAAAATGAAAAATGCCTTATCTTCAGAATACATCATGTAGTTCCTGGCAATGATTCATGCTTTACCAGGAAATACATTCAGGTTTAGACTCTATAAATTAAATTATAATGAAACCTAATTGCATTGTCCTGTACATGCTAATGACTGCACATGCTCAGCCTCAAAGCATTAGAATTTACTGCACCCCAATACTTCAAAATCTACAAACAAACTGAAGTATAAATTGATTTCTTCTACATCTGTTATGATTACCTTTCCATGTGACCTTAAACCACTGATGTAACATCACAAGCTTTTTGCTTTTTCAGCCTGGAGCACCTAAGATATACCAAGCCAGAATAAACCTCTTTAGTTCAATCTGTTATACAGAAAACACATAGTTCCTTAACTTTAATGGAACAATGTAGTCTTGTTCAAAAAAATGTGTGAACATATTTTTTTCTCTGTTTAAAAGAGATGTTAGCAGAATAACTCAAATACATTTTATTTACTAAAAGGGATGTAGCTGTGTGCCAAATAAATCATTTTATAGTTTCCAGAGTATTAAAATGGCATGCTGCTGCTGCTACTCCTAAAAGTACTGAAAAAAAAATCATCCCAGTTAATAACTGGACTATATTTCTTAAAAAACATACAGCTTTGGAAATATATTTTTATTTTATTTTATTTTACAATCGGATAACCAGTTAAGAGAACTGGTCTGTGAACCCTTTTCAGTACTATCCTGTGTACAATGGTACAGAACAATTTTAAATATTATATAAACATTTGTACATCATTTACATGCATATGTTGCAAGTTTATTTACATTTCTCATATTGTATGGAGGAAAATGCAACCATCAAGTAATACATAGAAAGAGAAAGAGAGAGCAGTAAGTTTGAAGAAATATACATCAGTGTATTTATTATATGATTAAAAAATAGATTATGTGTAAGTATATAGAAGAGGACTATGCTTGAAATGTTTGAAAAGTTTAAACTGCATAGTGATAATTAACCAGTGTTACAAAAGCAAGTGTATTTGGATTCATTTTGTAGAAATTGCCTAAGATGTTAGCTGTAAAGAAAATTAGGGCTATGAACTGATAATAGAGCCCCCTTTCTTGGGTTTGATACCCTGTCTCCACTTACATACTTCATACAACTAAGATAGTAATCAACAGTACAGTGCTGTTAGGTCACTCCTAAAAAGATACACTTGTGACCATTTTTTCTCAACCAGCTGATAAATGAATAAAATAAAGACATAAATACACTTGTAAAACAGTGAGGCTATGCCAAACTCTAGAAAACAACAAGTGTTGACACCACCAAACACGAAAGGCGGACACCTTATATATAATCCACAGTATTTATTGAAAATCCAGTTCCAAAAGTGAGAATAAAAAGTTAATTGTTAAACGCTACGAAGCGTTTTTCGTCCAGAGTAATATCCGGACTTCCTCAGACAAAACACTAGCACTAGAAACAATTGGTGTTTAAATACAAACAAGTAACCACAGGTGTTTAATGTTAATTACGGAAGATTCTAAATGCACCTTTTTAAAGCAACAGCATCTGGTATCCCTGTTTCTTATAAAAATATTTGTAACCTCTGCATGTTTAAACTAATCAGTAAACAAACAGTGTTACTGAATCTAGTTGTTGTGGTGCTCCTTCACGCTAAACACCTGGTTGTGAAACCATTAAATACACCTTACATAAACCATAGTGTGCATATTTGATATAGAGTAATGAATTTTTTAAAAACATTAAAAGGAGGTAGTAAACTTGTGGACAACACTGTGCCCACAAGTATTATAATCCTATTTGCAAAAAAGTCTTCTATGCATAATACATAGTTGCATTATATCTCCTAAACGTGTTTATATATTTCTTACTAAAATGTTAAAATACAACCGACAGGTCACACAAACAAGTAAACATATAATATATATTAAATCTTAAGTAAATTAATCTCTCTTTAAAATAAACGATAATAATAATAATAACTGTTTAAACCATTCTAAAATTATGTTATGTCTTAATCATTCCTATGTTGTTATTGTTAATGAATAAATGTATAATAAATTACTAAATATTAATTTTTACATTTTTACATGATGTTAGTATTTAAATAATGTTAATTTTTAATAAATGTTAATTTTTAAAAAAATATATATACGGCCAAGATAATACACAAATGCTGGTTAAGACTTACATAAACGGAGATATGCTCTCCAGTAAATAAAAAGTTTTAAAACCTGAATAAACATTTATCTTAGTAAACTTCTTATTTTTAATATGCATGCAAGTGAGCATAATTCATTGAGTCCTGGCTCTCTACATGCTCCCAATCGTAACTGCCAACATAATTCATTCCTTTCTAATTCTAATTTTAAATAGTTATCATTCAAAAAATTGTGTTCTTGTACATTATTCTTAATTTGATTGATTACCATAAATTTAAAGCTATGACCCATATGTTGTGTACAGTGCCGCGCTAAGGCGTTCTCACTTTTATTCCTTGTAATTGCAAATTGCATAAGTATGTTCATAAATCCTATCCTGTAAACGCCTGTCTGTTTTACCAATGTAAAACGATGTGCACTGTGTACACTGGGCTAAGTATACTATTGCCCTTAAGTTACAATTAAATGTTTCTTTAACAAAAAACTTTTCTTTCCTAATGATAAACATGTCTGATGTTTCAATATATGTACAGTACTTACATGCCCCACATTTATGTGTACCCCTAATGTTTTTCTTCACATTCGGTTTTGTTTCTAATAATGTTTTCATATTTACCCCCCGTCTATAGGTCACAATAGGGCCAAAATTAAAAATTTAAGCAAGGTTTTTGTCAAGTGCTAAACAGTACCAATACTTTCTCACTATCCTGCGTATGTCTAAAGCTTCTGGATAGTAAGTAAAAGTAAACGCAATAGTAAAATTCTTTTTAGTATTGTCACTATTGTCTATACCCTGCTCAACGTAACTAGTATGTTGGGGATTTACATCAGTGTTGCAATTTACCATGTCATTTGCAACTACTGTGAAATTTACTAGACTACTATTTAAAATTGCCTTATATATGCCATCTCTTCTTTTGTTAGTTACTTCTTGGAATATCTCATTCAAGAATGAAGCAGGGTATACATTCTTTTTCAAATTCTTCATCCAATGTAATCATCCTCGCCGCCCTAACTAATTGGCCCTTGACCACTGATTTCTTCTGGTGGCGAGGGTGTGCACTTGTGAAATGGAGAAAGGTGTTAGAATATGTGCTTTTCCTGTAAATCTTTGCCATATAACCCTCCTCATTCTTACTTAATTCAACATCCAAGAAGTTAATAGTAATTTCTTGGTAATTCTTCGTAAATTTTAGGAATGAAGTTGTTGTGTTGAAATAATCAACTAATTCATCTGCTTGTTCTCTTTGTCCTCTAAGGGTGATAAATATATCATCCAAAAATCTCTTATAGGTAAACATTATACTATTCCATTGACTATTGAGAGTATAATTTGTTTCCCAGTAGGCCATTACTAAGTTTGCAAAACTCGAGCCTACTGGTGAACCCATTGCTACTCCTATTTTTTGTATATACAACCTATTTTCAAAAGATACAAAGTTGTTTTTCAAAATGATATCTAATAGTTGTTCTACTAAGTTGCACTCATTCGTGGTTGCTCCTTTTGACCTGATAAAGTCAACTACCCACTCGATACCCAGATCATGCGGGATGCAAGAATATAAATCACTAACATCAACAGTTAGAAAATTTAGTGTACTGTCGAACACTATGGCTTGCATGTCTTCTAAAAAGGACCATGAATCCTTAAGAATTTGTTTTTCTTTATTCACATAATTCTTTAATATAGAATCCACTAGTTTGGCACATGCATATGTCATTGATTGTCTTGCATCCACTAATCCCCTAAAGGGTGGGTTCAGAAGGTCTTTATGAAGCTTCAGAATCCCAAAAATTTTTGGGATTCTTGGTGCTAACATTGTTAAGTAGTGGTTTTGATTCATGTCTATTAGTCCATCTATATGCAAATCACTAATAAACATCTTGATGTTATTGTAAGCCTGATTTAATTGATTCTTACTTGATAATTCATAGGTATTTTTCTCTAATAATGTTAGCATGATGTTAGAATAGTCTTCATTATACATCACTACAAGTCCCCCACCCTTATCTGGTTTCATGAATCTGAGTGGGAGGCTCCTAAGGAGTGTTAGCAATAACTTGGTTATATTCAACTGGACGTATAAGAGAATTTAAGTACCTTTATCTGCACTTTTTTTAAAAAAAATACAGTATTTAATTTGATTTAAACTGTGTTGAAGGAATATTGAACTCAAGTTGCAGTTATTCTGCTCTTTAGTAACTTGAACTGAAGCTAGTGTGTTATTTGCTAATAATTACAGGTGTGGGGGTAGCCACATTCTTTGATTTCCTGTCCTTGCCTTTTTAAGTGGTGCATTGTGAAATTTTTATTGCTTAAAAACCTCAGCTTTGGCCAGCTAAGAACTTGGTTATATTCAACTGGACGTATAAGAGAATTTAAGTACCTTTATCTGCACTTTTTAAAAAAATAAATACAGTATTTAATTTGATTTAAACTGTGTTGAAGGAATATTGAA
The DNA here is from genome assembly GCF_019279795.1 of Protopterus annectens. Lineage (NCBI taxonomy): Eukaryota > Metazoa > Chordata > Ceratodontiformes > Protopteridae > Protopterus > Protopterus annectens. The sequence goes on from NC_056745.1 coordinate 1,222,466,880, forward strand.
CTCAAGTTGCAGTTATTCTGCTCTTTAGTAACTTGAACTGAAGCTAGTGTGTTATTTGCTAATAATTACAGGTGTGGGGGTAGCCACATTCTTTGATTTCCTGTCCTTGCCTTTTTAAGTGGTGCATTGTGAAATTTTTATTGCTTAAAACCTCAGCTTTGGCCAGCTAAGAACTTGGTTATATTCAACTGGACGTATAAGAGAATTTAAGTTCCTTTATCTGCACTTTTTTAAAAAAAAATACAGTATTTAATTTGATTTAAACTGTGTTGAAGGAATATTGAACTCAAGTTGCAGTTATTCTGCTCTTTAGTAACTTGAACTGAAGCTAGTGTGTTATTTGCTAGTAATTACAGGTGTGGGGGTAGCCACATTCTTTGATTTCCTGTCCTTGCCTTTTTAAGTGGTGCATTGTGAAATGTTTATTGCTTAAAACCTCAGCTTTGGCCAGCTAAGAACTTGGTTATATTCAACTGGACGCATAAGAGAATTTAAGTACCTTTATCTGCACTTTTTTTAAAAATAAAATACAGTATTTAAATTGATTTAAACTGTGTTGAAGGACTATTGAACTCAAGTTGCAGTTATTCTGCTCTTTTAGTAATTACAGGTGTAGCCACATTCTTTGATTTCCTGTCCTTGCATTTTGGTGCATTGTGAAATTTTTTTGCTTAAAAACCTCAGCTTTGGCCAGCTAAGAACTTGGTTATATTCAACTGGACGTATAAGAGAATTTAAGTACCTTTATCTGCACTTTTTAAAAAATAAATACAGTATTTAATTTGATTTAAACTGTGTTGAAGGAATATTGAACTCAAGTTGCAGTTATTCTGCTCTTCAGTTATTCCCACCCACCCTCCCTGTTTTTGTTTTGGTGTTAATCTTAGTAGCCTTGAAACTGCCCGCCCCTCAGCCTGCCTCTGGGCCCATCTCATTTGCTCACTCAACTGAGTGCAGTGAGATCATATTCTGATTTCAGGCACTCCTACTGTGTACAAAGAGAGCATCTGGGAAACAGACAAAAAAATTAAGCTTATTTCCTGCCTTTCCTGTTAAGTGGTATAGACTATTTGTAGGCTTCTGAGCCCCCAAGCCCTTCTGTTTGAGGGAAGCCTTCTAGCTTGTTTTTTTTTCTTATAACTAGCCAGTTTTCTAGTTTCAGCACTCAAATCTGTTTCTTTGATCTCAGCACTTGTTCAGATAAAAAAAAAAAAAATATCTGCTTTTACTGTACTTGTGTTTCTACCTACTTCATTTTACTTTTGCATCATCTTAAAAATACTCAATTGTATTTATTACTGCTTGGTGTAACTCATTCTAAGCCTTTTGGTTTAAACACTTGGGCTTCGGACCAGTTGTTTTGCTCTGAGAGGGTTTGTGGTCTGCACTGTTGTGGCAGAACAGGTAGCTTACATCCTTCTAGGTTGGGAACTGCTGATTGAGGGCTCAGTGTCTGTTATTCTAAAAGTGTATTAATTCTGGTTTAAGCACTTGGGCTTTCAGGCCAGTTATTTTACATTAAGAGGGTTCGTGGTCTGCACTCTTGTGGGAGGAGAGGCTGGACTCTGCCCTTCTGAGCTGGGAATTTCTGGTTAAAGGCTTATAGTGCATGCATATCTGAACTGCTTCTTACCGAAGTTGGTGTGCCTTGTTTGCTGTGGCATAGACTGGATTCGGGCCTGCTGGATCTAGCTTTGTTTGTGTAACTTGAGCACTAATCCAGACATTCTCTAAAGTATTCAATTGTATTTATTACTGCTTGGTTGTAACTTGATTAAAGTGTAGCTATCATTCTAAGTCTTTTGGATTAAGCACTTGGGCTTCAGACCAGTTGTTTTACATTAGGAAGGTTTGTGGCAAGCACTGTGGTGGCAGGACAGGTAGCTTTCATCCTTCTAAGTTGGGAACTGCTGATTGAGAGCCCAGTGTCCAAGGGTATTAGTTCTGGTTTAGGCACTTGGGCTTCAGGCCAGTTATTTTACATTAAGAAGGTTCTTGGTCTGCATTCTTGTGGGAGAAGAGGCTGGACTCTGCCCTTCTGAGCTGGGAATTTCTGGTTAAAGGTTTATAGTGCCTGAATATTTGAATTGTATCTTACTGAAATTGGTACACCTTGTTTGCTCTAGCATAGACTAGATCCAGGCCTGCTGAATCTAGCTTTGTTTATATGCTTGTTGTTTGTTTGCTTGTTATTTCCCTGGAAGCTAATTCCACCTAATACGTGGCTTCTCAGTGCTTCTGTGGATCACTAGTGATATCTGCATTGCTTACTGTACTAGTTCCTTGTTTCACTTGAAAGAAAGTTACTGTTTGTCGTTTTTGCATTTAGTTACTTGTAACACATTGCACTCAAGTTACTTGGCACTTGCTCACTATAGCAATTATATAAGTCAGCACTAAAAATTAAAAGCACTACACCCTCACTCCCCACTGGTCCTTGTTTTCAATTATTAATGAATTCCCAATATTATTCTAGCATGTCCAAAGGTCAGTTGTCAATCTCCTCTCCGGTCCAGCTGGTGAATCTGGGAATCTTGAGGCAATGCTATAACTGCCTCATGTACACAGACAACCCTCACCTCCTCCCACATAACACAAATACTTGTGAGAGATGCAGCTATTTAGCCAAACTGGAGGCTGAGCTCTCTCAACTCAGGACTGGCAAGACCAGACAGGAGGAGAAGACAACTACACACACCACAAAACCAGCCTCACATAATGCTACCACACCACTGAATCAAACACATAAACACACAAAGACATACTCGGAGGCTCTGAGTAAAAATTTACCTAAACAGCAGAGGCCTCCAAAGCAGACACCCAAACAACTGCTACCTCAAGACACCCCACAAGCAACACATAAACCACAAAAGCAGTGTGCAAAGCAGTCACAGCCCTTAAGGCCAAATACAACACCAAACATACTTGTCATAGGTGACTCCATAGTCAGACACACTGACGTCCCACTCACCAGGCTGAACAAGGAGAGGGTCACAGTAAGCTGCCTATCGGGCGCTAGAATCCGCCACATAACACAAGCACTCTGGTCACTCCACGGCAAGTACAAATATGACACAGTCATTGTCCATGCTGGTGTGAACGACCTGAGACGTACCTCCCTGGACTACATGAAAAGAGACATAGAGGAGCTCTCTGATTATGTAGCCCAGGCAGGTATGACCCTGACCCTGAGCAGTATCCTTCCTTCTTCAAGAATGATGCCACAATATAGAGACAAGATGATCAGCTTTAACAATTGGCTTAATGTCTGGTGTCATTCAAAGGGGATCCAGTGTCTGTCTGCCTGGGATGACATGCTTGACAAGCCATGCTGCTTCGCAAGGGACGGCTTGCACCTGTCACCCCTGGGATTCCGGATATTGGCTAAGGCTCTTGCCACTCCCATAGTGCCTTTTTTAGGCAAGGCTCAAATTCTAAACCTACCACCCTAGAAAACAAAAATGGGAAGAAACTGAGGGTAATGCTGCTCAATGCCAGAAGTCTAAATCTCAAAATGCATGCAGTCAAGGCCCTTCTCAGTATGGAGAACATCGATGTCTGTGCTGTAACTGAAACCTGGTTCAAGGCTCCTGAGAGCACACCGGTACTATTAGGTTTTACCTCATATCATGCGTTCTGGCCCCAAAACCCGGACCACACCACAAAAGGAGGGGGTGTATCCATATTCATAAAGGATACCCACACCTCCAGGTTGGTGGCAATGCACGAAGCTTCGGAAACCATTCAGGTGCAACTAACCATAGGCAAAACTGCTCTACAAATTGTAGCATGCTACAGGCCACCCTCTCAAACTCAGGAACCTCACACAGCTATCCTGAAGACACTGGAGGGTATAAATGTATCTCCAAACACCATCATATTGGGTGACTTCAACTACCCGAATATAGACTGGGAACATTACTCAATCCCTAACCTTCTAGCCCAACGGTTCCTGGAGTTCATAAATTCAAATGCCATGGAACAGCTAGTCACTGTTCCCATGAGAGGAGAAAATATACTAGATCTCATTATCACAAACATGGGGACAAAATGCTCCACACCGGATGTATATCCCTCATTGGTGAGATCTGATCATAAACTAATCTCACTGGAAATCCACATCCCGCCCCCACCCCAAACAAAAGACCACAGTGAAGAACTTCTCTAAAGCAAACTTCACACTACTCAAGACTGCTGTGGTATCCTTCAAGGCCCCTGAGCCAGTGGAAACCACAACCCAAGCTGCGGAAGCCCTTACAAATGCCTTCTATGAACACCTCCAGGACTGCATGGATCAGGCAATCCCAAATAAAACCAAGACTCTTTTCACAAAGGGCAAACGTCCAGTCTGGTGGACCCCAGTCATTAACAAACTTTACAATAAGAGGAGAAAGCTATTACATGATAGAACAAAATCCATAAAAGGGAAGTCACCCCTGATCATTATTAGTAAAAAAATACGAGCACTCATAAAATCAACTAAGGCCAATTTTGAGAGAAAAATTGCCATGGATTCAAAGGACAATCATAAGGCCTTTTTCAGCTATGTTACGAACCTGGGTGGAAACTCCCAGATATGCTCAGAATTAGTCCAAAATTATACAAAAACCACTGAACCCACAGACATTGCCAACATACTGGCAGACAGGTTCAGTGCAAACTTCACCCCCCTCCCCCCCTTAAAGGAGAGATAACTATCCCAGCAGAGTGTAGCCTCCCAGACATCTCAAATGCGCAGGTGAAAGCTGCTCTCTCTAAAGCTAAAAACACAGCATCAATGGGACCGGATGGTGTCTCCAGCTGTGTGCTACACGAGCTAAATGAGGAATTAAACCCGCACATAAGGCAGCTGTTTAATCTCAGCCTTACCACAGGATACGTGCCCAAGGAGTGGCGTACGGCAACTGTGGTCCCACTCCACAAAGGCGGTGCCTCTACGGACCCTGGTAATTACCGCCCCATAAGCTTAACAAGTCTAGTCTGCAAAGCTATGGAAAGGATCATAATGGAGCTCATAAACAAAGATATAGGGGACTTGCAGACATTGGACCTGACCCAGTTTGGCTTTGTCAAGGGCAGATCATGCCTTTTGAACTTGGTCGACTTCTTTGAAACAGTCACCAAGGCCATTGATGAGGGAAAGGCAGTCCATACAGCCTACCTTGACCTTGCAAAGGCCTTCTACACAATACCCCACTCGGGTATTGTAGAAAAACTTACCAGCTTAAATGTAAACCCATATGTCACAAGATGGGTTGCAAACTGGCTTAAGGACAGAACCCACAGGGTTAGAGTTGCTGGCGCTATGTCAGACTCCAAGCCGGTCACAAGTGGTGTCCCACAGGGCTCGTTCCTTGGCCCCCTATTGTTCGGCATCTACTTCTCAGAAGTACAGGCCAACATGGGAGGACTTTGGCTGACAAAGTTTGCAGACGACTGCAAACTGGGCGCCATAGTGGAAAGTGCATCGGACACGGATATCCTTCAGAAGGGACTCACAGAAACAGATAGCTGGTGCCAGAGCCATGGCCTGAAGTTAAACGCCAAAAATGTATAGTCATACCCTTCGGGAAAAACAAGGTAACCCCAAGCTACCATATAGGTGGCAATCCACTAAGCACAGAAGAGGTTATCAGGGACCTGGGGACCCAGGTTGACAGTGGCCTTTCTTCTGACACTCACGTTGCTAAAGTGGTTAGAAAGACCTTCTACATTGCCCACCTGATCATGAAGGGATTCACATCCAGATCTAGTGAGGTCATTGTTCCCCTGTACTCTTCACTTATCAGACCAATGATCGAGTACAATGCCCCATTCGGGATGTATCTCACCCGACATCTGCAGCAATTGGAGAGACCCCAAAAGTTCCTCACCAAAAGGATAAAGGGACTCCAAAATCTGTCATATGCTGCCAGATTGAAGAAACTCCAGCTCTATTCAGTTGCATACCGTCTGCTCAGAGGTGACATGTGCCTGACATACAAAGCCATGTCCAACCTGGAATTAATGGACATGCTCCACCTCAAAAAATCCAAATCCACCAAAACCACTAGAGCAAGCGACTTAAACCTTAGCACGGATATAAATAGGACGTGCTGGAGGGATAGATTTATCACTCAGAGACTCCCTATGCTGTGGAATAAAATCCCGATCCATGTGAGGCAGAGCACCTCGCTGGCTCTGTTCAAGAGAAATCTTGACCTGTGGATGGGAGATTGTAGGTTTATCCCGGGAATCATCTCTGTGTCACTGCTGGACAGAGGCACAGCAAACTAATGGGCACAGTATTTTTTCATATAAGGGGTGGCGTAAGCCACAAAAATTTGGGCTAGGCTTATAAATGCCTTAGGGCAGATAGCCTAGTATAAACCTATGAACCTAATTCTGTTTCTTCTTTTGAAACATTGTTCTTATATTTCCCTCTCATAGAATTTGTTAAATGTCTAAATTCATTTGCACATAATTGTTCATACATATTTAACATAGCATTCTGAGGTAGATTAAATGTACTTGCTACTCTTAGTTCATTTTCATTGTAAGTAGTATTACCAAACAAAATACTTAGATTTAGTTTACGAATAAACAGTTTGAAATCAGTTAAAAGTTCTGCAATATCACATTTTCTGGATGGTACAAAGGTAAGTCCCTTTGCAAATAATTCAACCAAGGTCACGTCAATACAACACTCGGTGTAATTATAAATTGTGAAATCCCCTTCTTTATTTATGATTGTCTCATGTAATTTTAACCCTGATGTTTGTTGTTGCTGCGAGTGTTGTATTTTTTCTTGAATCCTTGCTGTGGGTTCGTTTTCCAATTGCCCCCCCTCCCCCCTCTGTAGTTTTTTTGTTGTTGTTGGCTTTGGCCTTGCCATTGATTGTTATCCGCAGGATGTGGTTGATTTAATCCTTGTCCACCTGTTTCTACTTCTAATGTGTCACCCTCAAAACTGTCGTTGGTAAAATCTATATTTTGAGGGTTCATTGCTTGCCCATCAGAGGTATTCCTGTTCCGTACTGTTCTTCCCTGATCTCTTACTGTAGTCTGGTCTGTGTGGACTCTATAATTGCGGTAATTAGTTTGGGAGCTCGGGGGTTTAGGAAATGCTGACCCATCTTGATATGCTTTCAGGTCTCTTTGTAATTTCTTCAGTTTATTTGCTTTTAATTTAGTCATTTGTTGGGCTATACTTGATAATGTCCTGTTATATTCAAAGTCATATTTATTGTAGTCTAAATCTTCCTTTATTTCTTGTTCAAGTATAATGGTTTCCCTTGTCAAGTCATTTAATGCAACTTGTTAATGCTTAACCATACATCATAGTATCTCAAGTCTATGGTTGTTGTATATAGTGATCAGCTCATTGTAAAAGTCTGACCCATATTCTAGGCCAGTGGGATATGAAAAATGTCTTAATCCCTTAGGGACTATTTTTTCTTTTAGGCATCTATTAAAATAATTTAACTCAAGTTGAAGTTTCTTAATTTTAAAAAGTTTAGTATCAAATAGCTTTAGTTTATCCACTATAGTGCACCTACTGTCACTGTCGGTTGTTACATCAGCTCCTGCTGTATTTAGAATCTTCCGTAATTAAAATTAAACACCTGTGGTTACTTGTTTGTATTTAAACACCAATTGTTTCTAGTGCTAGTGTTTTGTCTGAAGAAGTCCGGATATTACTCTGGACGAAAAACGCTTCGTAGCGTTTAACAATTAACTTTTTATTCTCACTTTTGGAACTGGATTTTCAATAAATACTGTGGATTATATATAAGGTGTCCGCCTTTCGTGTTTGGTGGTGTCAACGCTTGTTGTTTTCCATAAATACACTTGTATTTTATAATAATTTGCTTTGAGGAAGTGTGTTAGTAAACTTAAGTAGTCTGTCTCTCTATTTTGGTCTAATCATACCATCAGATGTTTTATATATTTAGTTAAAAATAACATTTCAGCACTCCCCTTAGACAAAGTAGGTGACACGCTTAATCACTGTACACTTGGTATCTAAGAGATCTGTGTAGTTTATGGTTCTAAAACCCTCATATTAGCCTCTTTCTTGGGAGTCACATATTGTGTATAGGTTAGAATCAAGTTTCATACCTATAATGGTGATCTACTTAATTTAAATAATAAATAGCAACAAAATTATTGTAGCAGGAATGCATACTTTCAGAAAGATATTTTACTATCATTTTTTTATTTCATTTTATCATCTGTTTATTTTAGGGGAGGAGGTTTCTAGTTGGATAAATTAAGGGAAATGGAAATCAGTCGTCTGCATGTTTGGTATTAATTTAATTTAGCTATTATTAACAAAAATATTTTTACAAAATTTAAATGGACTGTACAGTCCTCTTAAACCACATATATTATTCAAATAAAATAGAATTAACATTGTTCTTCGTGTAGCAGTTACCTTCAAGCATACCAGTTAAACTAAGATAGGCTGAGATAAGAAGTTAACAAAACTTCGGTTTCAGAAATGTATGCTTTTTCATATTCTGCTGGTAAAAGAGTTACAGTTTAATCTCCCATGCTACTCATAGTAAGCAAAAGTGTCTTCTACCAAAATCAAATGCAGACACTTTCTTTCTTTATTTCTAAGTTTGTTTACTGGGACTGATTTCAATGGGCAGATCGCAAGCACAAGTCTGGTTGATTGTATCCAAATGTAACCAGGTGAAAAGCAAATTTATATACAGACTAGATAAAGATACAAAAACAAGTTATATAAAAGAGCAGTCACAAATTTAAGTATTACATAGACTGTAATATACAATAATGAAAAGCAGTGGATGTCCTTCGTGCTTCACTGTTGCAGTCATGACTGTAGGGTTCTTCCTGCCAGCAGCAGCCCCCGATCGGCCAGAATCCCAAAGTCTGGATCGGGTGTCAGCTGAGGTCGCTTTATCCTGACGTCAATGCGCCGGAAGGTACAAATACCTCAGCTGACACCATTTCCCCAGTCTTTCTTGCCGCGTGGTGCCCTTTGCAGTTCACTGATGCCAGTCGGCCTGTTCCTGTTTGTTTTTGGATTTAATCCCTGGATTTTCGTTTTTTAAAGATAAGTACCCTGTTGGGGAGGTCTTTTTCTTGCTCCAGTCAGATGTCAGAAAAAGTTAATAATTGTATTTCTTGTGGGAAGCAAATACCTCATAGGGATTTTCACTCTTCCTGTATTCCCTGCCTGGGTCCTGACCATGACATTGTTAATTGTGCGTTTTGTGCTAGATTTAATCAGTGTACTATTAGGCGTAGATATAACTTTGCCTTTTACTATTTTGGAAAAAGGTTTAATTATAACATGTCTTCAGATTCTTTTCCTACTTCTGGGGTGTGTAAGAGGCGCAGGGATGCAGACAGGCCTCCGAGGTCCACAGCAAAGGATGTTACTCAGTTATTGCCAGTTGCTGGTTCGACGGTCATCAGTGAGGCGCCTTTGCAGCCCCTGTCGTCCACCTCTTTTGAACCAATTGCCTGTACCAACTCCGGTGTGGAGCTGATGGGGTCTTCAGAATTGCCAGGGGCTGGACCTTCGATACTGATCCCTCAGTTGGATCCGGAGCCGGTAGGCAGGTACCGGCTTCTGAGCGAGTTCTCAGGCCTTCACAGCTTCCTGTAAATGTGGATTCAGTACAAAGTCTAAGGCTCCAGCTAAAGTGAAATGGCAAGCACAGGCACCTTTTGATCAGGGTCCTAGGCCTCAGAGGCAGATGCTTAGGATGACTGAAGATCTCTTAACTATGATCAGGGGTTCTCATCCCCCTCCTGACAAGAAGCCTAGATTACAGTCCGATTTTGATTCTTCAGACCAAATTTCTGTTTCTTCTGCTTCTTCCCTTGAGCAGGATTATTCCTTTCCTCTTTATGAGGATTCTGATGCTGAAGATTCCTTTCCTTCAACCTCTCCTCCTGAGGATTATTCTTTTGGTGAAACTTTGCATGAAATGAGGGTGCATTTTTAATGGGAAGGGCAGGAATTCTCTGAATCCAAGAAAAGGCTTAGGGATTTTCTTCTTCTCCCACAGCATAAGCCTCTGGCTATTCCCCCTGTATTGGACATTGTTGATGATGTTTTTTTGGAAGCTTCTCTCTCTCCTGATTCTTTTCCCCCTACTCCGGCCAAACTGGATAGGTATTATAGGGTTCCAGATTCTCACAAATTTCTTTTTAGGAATCTTTCGCCTGATCCAGAAACTATTTCTCAAAGTCCTAAGGGTGTTAAAGCGGCCTCTGCTAAAAATCCTATTCCCTTTGACCGAGAGTCCAGGGCTTTGGAGAGATGGGGTAAAAAAGTTTATACTTCTGCTACATTGTCTATTAGGGCTTTGAACTGTCAATATCATATGCTGAAGTATCAGCAATACCTTTTGTCTGTATTTAAACAGAAGATGTCAGCTGTGTCTATTGGTGCGGATAATCAGGAGTTACAGGATTTATTGCATGCTATTGAACAGGTGGGTAAACATACCCTGCATTGCCCAGTTTGCAGTCCTCAGTTAACTTGGTAAGCCACAGGCCACCTATTTTCACCTGGACTTCTGAGAAATAGATTATATATTTTTTCCTTTACTGCACTTATGCAAACATTTTTTTTTTTGTGCAAACATTTTTTTTCTTTTTTCTTTCACTGCACTTATGCAAATGTGCACTTGTTTCAGGAGAACTGTCTGGTTATGTGACATGCTCAGAGTTACACAGCAGTCAAATGGAGGTAGAAAGAATTAAACACTGTATCCTTAACTTCAGGAAGCATCTCCTCAAGAACTTAGAGCCTTAATCCTCTGCACTAACTGCCACTTATCTGTCTCCAGTTTTGTAGAGCCTCACTGATTTTGCCTCATATGTATTTCCTGTCCCTCATTAACTTCTTTTTTCTGGTAAATCACTGAAGATTACAATCAGTCAGCTGTGCGAGTCAGTAAAGTTTCATTTTTTTTTTTCTCAGAAAATGCATGTCCATGCCTGGGTCTACTTCATTTCACTGAAAGCTCATTTCACTGAAACTCTGTTGCCTGCGCGCAGTTCACTGAGAGCTCATTTCACTGAAAACTCATTTGACTGAAACTCATTTTGTTGAAAGTTATATATGGCCTTTTCCCCACTGTAGTGCGATCCTGGAGTTAGTATATAAAGTAAGGGGGGACACAGCCCCCTACATAGTTTGGTTATATATTGTCTTCTGAAAAGAGTTATTCATTGGACTTGTAAGTATCCATATCTATGGTTTTAAACATTTAAAATAAGTGTGGGGCTATGCCCCCCACACCACCCCTTACTTTATATACTAACTCCAGGATTGCATTACAGTGGGGAAGAGGCCATATATAACTTTCAACGAAATGAGTTTCAGTCAGATGAGTTTTCAGTGCAATGAGCTTTCGGTGAATTGTGCGCAGACAAGTGAGTTTCAGTGAAATGAGCTTTCAGTGAAATAAAGTAGACCCCCCCCATGCCCATATTGTTCTTTTAACATTTTAAGTGATTTGGAGTTGTCTGGCACTTAAAGTTCTGAGATATTAACAAACTACTTCCTTTAGTCAAAATTACAGGGTTTGAATCCTTTCACCTCCATTTGTCTACAGTGTGACTTAGAGCAAATCACTTGATCAGGCAGTGCTCCAGGTCACACCTGAAAAGCAGCATTTTGTGCAGTGGGTTTACTTGGCTAACAAATATATAAAATATTTATTTTTAACTTGTCTGGCTTTGTCCAGAGTTCTTGAGTAAAGAAATTTGGAATTATTGTTGGCCTGTTTCTTGTAAAATTAGTGAATTTCTGAAAAATTGTTGCAGGTTTTGGTCATTAAATGATGATAGGCATGTCAGTTTCAGACTTGTAACCTTCCCAATGAAAAGCTTGTTTTCCTAACCACTTTTTAAGTATATAAGAAAAATATTTAAAATATGTTCCTTATTTTGTTTCTTTGTTTCTGATTCATGAGCCAAGAATTAGAGAGGGCAGATGGGGAGTTGCACTGTATGGTTCTGAATGCAGTGAGCTGAGATATATTTCTGTGCTTATTATTTATGAATTTATTAATTTGCTTTATCTCAAGCAGATATCTGAGATGTACAGTCATACTAAGGGCTATAATTGATGGTTTTGAGTGAGTGTGTGTGTGTGTGTGTGTGTGTGTGTGTGTGTGTGTGTGTGTGTGTGTGTGTGTGTGTGTGTGTGTAAATGCTTGTTTTCTGCATCCCAGAGTAGTTATGGTGTAAAGGAAGAAATCAATTATACAAACATAAGAGCTATGTTTTTTGGGTAAGATCCTTGGTTTATTTGTTCTGTTGACTGTTGACAGTATGTTTATTACTTGACTGTGAATACACTGGACAAAATGAAGTCTATGAGTCTATTTTTTAATTTAGCTTGTTTTTTTGCAGACGTGCTATGAAATGCACTGTTGGCCTTCAGCAGGTTGTTTGGCACTTAGTGCAGATGAGTAAGGCTATGAGGTCTTAGCTGCTCTCTGTAGTGCAGGGTTTGTTTCCCTCAACCTTTCTCTATTTCATGGCTCTGAACAAGTCACTTCACCAAACATCCTAGGCTACCCATGAAAAGGAACACTTGGGACCAGTGAGCTGTCCCAGGCTGTTAGCAAATACATTACACATTTGTCTTTTGAATTCCTGTACCCTTCACATAGATGCTAATCAGTACATCACCATATACTATCTGATTATGAATCCCAACATGTTTTCTTGTAGTCTAATGGGTTGCTAGATAAATTTTCATTAAATATGAGTGTGAAGGGATGAGAAGTTTACTCGTTTCTCATGTGAAATCTGTTTTCAATGTGAAAATGTTTTGGTTAGAAAATGTCTGTCAGTATTTTTGCTGTAAAACCTGAAATAAAAGTGTTAAATGAAATCCAAATCTCTGTGATAATTGTAAAAGTAGAGAAGAACACAGCATGCACACTGACAGATTTGAACTGTGTTTTTATAGTAATGAGGAAGAGACAGACAAGTAATAGGATACTGGTATGGCTGGCTCCTGGTGAAGCATGGGACCCCATTTGACCATGATCTGGCTCTGTTGACTCTGCAGACTTCTGCTGCAAACAATATGGCATTATATATAATTCATATAGGTCAGACCTGTACTGAGTTATATCAGAGGGGATAACTTTTCTAGACAAAAGAGAAGTCATATAAGAGTCAAAAAGGAGTTGTGGGCATCCTGACCCCCTCCCCTCAAAAAACAATATGTTCTATCCAATAATGTTTCTGATTTTTCTTATTTTTGTTTGACTTGTGGATTGTTGGGCATCTACATTTCTTTAATTGTTTTGCTTTATTCACTGCATTAAACAATGAATTAATTCATTAGTAGGCTTGGATTGTATAATATAATCTAAACATGTAATATATTTTGCAGTACCTTCTTTACAGACCCCAGCTATGGTGAAGGGGTTGACATTTTCCAGGTCAGTATACTCTTTATTACTTGCAGTGATGATCAGAACCATCTAATCTTCAGCATCTATTATGCTGTCATTGTTACATATTACTGTGATACATTCTTCTCTACATGACCAAACTGTAAAATACTCTGCATTTACATAAAAACTGATAGTCTGTATGGTAGTCTGGGCAGAAGACCAAAGCTTCAACTTCTTAATAAGCTTATTCCTGTGTCAAGGGTGCAGGGTCTGAATCTGTCCACCATTATTTACCTACTGTGTGACCTTGATCGAGTCAATTAACCAGACAGTGCTTTGCATCAATTAAGAACTTGGACTAGGCTTCTTAATGGTCTCCTAGACTGCTTGCCTAATAACTAACTATGGACCTGTGGGTGTTTTTTTTTTTTGCCAGCTACTCCCTATTGCATATCTGATTTGATTTATTTTAATTGATGAATATGGATATTGGTGGATTATAATGACAACAGTTTGAGTGGCCCTTTTATGGCTGAAAGGTTCTGAAACTGGTACTTTCATTATTGGTTAATAAACTTTGTTTCACTTCTTATGGGAAAAAATGTTAAAACTACAGATGTAAAACAGATTCTATCAATTATTTCTGTATTAAACAAGAAATATAATTGAAAACAATCAGGAAGGTTAATCCAAAAGAACACACGCATTTATGTGTGGCCCTAAAAATGTGTGCAGGGGACCTATGGCTTGAAAACAGCCTAGGGCTCATGGTGCACTTAATCTGACACTGGTTTCACACACCTGCTGCTTCTTATATGCAACCACGAAGATCACACAAGTTCAAGGAAAGGTAAAAGACCACAGCTCAGTATATATAACTATCCACTTCCATCTGTGATAGTGCAGTCTATGTGTTATTGATTGGCACTCTATAAATGGGACACTGGAAGAGAGGAAATTGATTAGGTATCCATCAATATGTTGACCCATAGTTAGAAGGACTGCTCTTAAATGTGTTTATATATTATTTAATTTATATGATTACCTTATGTATGATAAAACTTACTTCATGTCAAACAAAAAAAAAAAAAAAAACATGAAAATAAGATCTAACATACATAAGGCTGAATTACCTAAACACGGTACCTATGAAAGATCGAAAAAGGAAAACAAGTTCCTTTCCCAGTCTTTACACTAAACCATCCCCATAACACTTGTCTAAATAGTGGCAGTGTTATGGGAAACATTTTTAAGTTATGGACTGGGGTTAAAGTTGAGGGGGTTGGGCAGGGTTAGGGTTATGGTTAGCAAGCATTGCTGAAGTGGGCAGGGGGCTTCACATGCATGTCACTGTGTAATCCATGTTGTTTGTCAGCATTCTGGATAGAGGTCTGCCACACATTTGTAAGCACAGGCTGCTGAATGACCTTGGTCAGTGCAAACATGCTAGTGTAAATAACATGCTGTTATTTATCAGAAAGGAGCATGCAAACAATAATGGGATTTATACAGGCACTCTTCAGGATCAGTCATGCTAACTACTGAAGGAGGAGCAGCACTAGGATCTGTTAGACAGCATCACAAATCAACTGGATGTCTTATGCCCTGTTGTACATGTATCTCCTGAACTACAGAACATTCACCTGTATTCCTAAACTATGAATCATCCTGCATCTATACAGTTCATAATTCCCTACAGTAATCTGCACAAACTTTACCCTTCCCCACAGACATACACTTCTCATCATGTCACATATTGAGATATTGAGCATTGTGTGCTTCACATGCATGTGTATAAACCTGTCATGTTACATATTAAACATGATGTGCTACTCTTATATATGTTTGTGCTTGTCAGACATTAAACATTGTTGATACATAGCCATATGTATACTCCTGTCATGCCACATATTAAACATGTTTGGTACGTAGCCATATGCATACTCCTGTCACGTTACATATTAAACATTGTAGGTACAGAGTTATATGTATACCCTGTCATGTCACATATTAAAGATTGTTAGTACATAGCCATATGTATACTCCTGTCATGTCACATATTAAACAGTGTAGGTACATAGCCATATGTATACTCCTGTCATGTCACATATTAAACACTGTAGGTATATAGCCATATGTATACTCCTGTCATGTCACATATTAAACATTGCTGGTACGTAGCCATATGTATAGTCCTATCATGTCACATATTAAACATTATTGGTACATAGCCATATGTATCCTCCTATCATGTCACACATTAAACATTGCTGATACATAGCCATGTATATTCTCCTGTCATGTCACATATTAACCATTGTTGGTACATAGCCATATGTATACTCCTGTCATGTCACATATTAACCATTGTTGGTACGTAGCCATATGTATACTCCTGTCATGTCACACATTAAACATTGTTGGTACATAGCCATATGTATACTCCTGTCATGTCAAATATTAAACGTTGGTACATAGCCATATGTATACTCCTGTCATGTCACATATTACACATTTTAAGCTTAGCCAATTTCCTTTTTTGTGCCCAAAATAATCTCTCCCATTTGTTTATAGATTGACCTTACCCATCCCATGGTTAATAATGTTATATTACCCCTAATAAGAATAACTTGTATCATACCATAGATAATATATCATGTCATATATTAAACATGGTGTGCTACTCATGTATATGTATGTGTTTGTCACGACATGCATTAATTGTTGGTACATAGCCATATGCATACTCCAGTCATGTCACATATTAAACATTGTGTACTACACAAACATATGCCTATGCCTGTTTTCACATATTAAACACTGTGTGCTACACACTCATATATTTTTGCTTATCATATCACATATTAAACATTGTGTACTACATAGGCATATGCATATGCCTGCCTTGTCACACATTAGACATTATGTGCTGTTAATGCATATGTGTACATCTGTGCATAATATCATTTTGCAGCTTTTGCTAAACGGTGGTGCCAGGAGTGCATCTTGTGCTCATTAATGTGCAGTTCATGTGGCCCTGTGAAGCAGTGGTACTGTATACCTGCAATTTATTGTGCATCTTTGCTGCTACCTACAGGGTTATATATGTCCTGGGGTGTTTTTCAGGGCATCTGTCTACAACTTTCCTGGTGTTATTTTATCATTCTGCCTGCCACATGTACAGCCATTGTGATTTGATGGGTGAGCTGTACATGTTTCAGATCTGTTTTATTCCTAGGATATAATTTTGTTACCATTGTTTGTTCTGCATGTATTTCTGCTCCTCTGTTCTATACAGGACCAAGTGCAGCTTTCTGAGTTTCTAAGTAAAAAATATACTTTACAAAAATCGTAACCTGATAAAACAAGGAAACCTTTATTTGTTACACTGTACCTAGCACTTCAGCCTACAACATTCTTAAGAGGAAATGCATAACAGCAGTAGGCATAGTGTGTAACAATAATATATTGTTATGTATTTCAGTCTAAGAATGCTGTAGGAACAAGGTATCCCTTACAGTTTAAAGGCTCCCTTGTTTAATCAAAATACAGTTTGTTTGTCCAGTTTTATGTATATCCTTTTAGTGACCTACTCTGCCCATTAGTTTATCAACGATGATCCTGCTGCTCTGAATTATGCTCAGTTCACAGCAGGTACTGGTTTCACAGTCTCAGTTATCTGTATGAGGCAGGTTTAACGGAGATACAGCTATTCAGTTCCTCTATTTGTGCTCTACTCTAGTTGACACTACTGTTACATTCATAAGCATACATATGTTGCAAACACTGTCAGTGCAATCATTGCTGAGTGTGGAAATGCACCAAAGTGGAACTCACTGAAAGGGGGAATTCATCTGTCTCTGAGGTTTAGCTACTTTAGAGCTGATTATATATTATATATGAGGTTTCAGGGGCACAGACTCATAGGTTCATGGGTTCATAGAAGATTACTAGGCTAGCAGCTCTAGAGCCATTACAAGCCTAGCTGTGTTAATCCCAAGTATTCCCATTTATTATTTTTGGGTAGTTAGCAGAATGAATTTATGAACAGAATGGGTCTGTGATCAACACTGGATAACTCTATTCATGAGGGACATGGGTGCCACCCCAGGGGTGAATTTGTGGTCTCCCATCCCATTATCTAGGTTGCATTTGAATAGGGTCATTGAGGTCTCTGTTTTATGTGAATAGGAAGTCTATTCCAGAGAAGCAGCAGTCTCTGGGAGACAGATATGTCTCTCTAGCATATTTTGTTAATGTCACAAGCTAGGTTGAGATCCCTAGAGCAAGTGACTCTTGTGCCATTTGACTTGTGGATGTGCAACATTTCCATTAGGGCAGGGTTGGAGATTGCCCTATAGGCCAGGCACAAGTCACCTCTCAGCAGCCTGTAAAATACAGAGTAAAGTGACAGGGCTTTCAGCCTGTCTATATAGGTCATGGTTTGGGGTCCCTGTATTTTCTTAGTGAGAAACCTCTGAGGTCTATCCAGCTTCTGTAAGTGTCTGGTGAGGTACATGCAAAAGGGTGCATTATACCCTATTAGTGGTCTGATGAAGGTCGAGTACAGTAGAGCTATAACATCTTTTGACCTAGATGCTATGCCCTTGTTTATGAGGTGTGCTAGGTAGAAGGTTTTCCTTACCACTGTGGAAACCTGGTGGTGAAAGTTCAGATTGCTATCAACCTCTGTTCCCAGGTCTCACACCACTGGTTTGGAACTTGGGGGGAACTGTCAATATTGTCATTTGTAGGGAATTCCATTTTGGAAAGGGAATAATAATGCATTTTTTTTTTTTTGCATTTAGTTTTAGTCCATGGCTTTGGCACCAATCATTTGTTTGTATTAGCCCTTCTTGTAATATGCTGACATCAGTTTGCAATCATCAGCGACCTTGGTGAGCCAAAGACTGTCTGTTTTTGCCTGGACTTCTGAGAAATAGATGCCAAACAGTAAGGAGTCCAGCACAGACCCCTGTGGTACTCCACTGGTGACGGGTCTGCTGGTGGAGGTGGAGTCACCAGTTTTGATAGATTGTGTTCTGTCGTTGAGCCAGTTGGCTACCCATCTAGTAACATAAGGGTTAGTGCCTATCTGTGAGAGTTTCTCAATGATGCCAGAGTGAGGAACTGTGTCGAAAGCCTTAGCAAGGTCGAGATAGGCTGTGTGCACTACCTTACCTTCGTCCATGGCTTTGGTGACATTCTCAAAGATGTCCATCAGGTTTAATAATCATGATCTATCCTCCAATGAGAAATGTGAGATGTGTTCTCACCTCATGAAAAACATAGCCCTGATTTCCATTTCATTTTTACTTTTTTAAAATTCAAGCAGAATTTGAACTCATGGCATGCCATTCATGGTGATAGTAAACAAATGAGAGGTTTTGCAGTTCTCTGCACTACTATATCAAATATAGCACGTAATCCCACATATGAACAGAAACTCTGTTACCAGCAGAAACTGAAAGTCTCTTAAATACACACACACACGTATATATATATATATATATATATATATATATATATATATATATATATATAGGAGCCCTACAGAATCCTGAAAGCCCAAAATCCTGAAGACCAAAAACCTGAGACCAAAATCCTGAAAACTCAAAATCCTGAAAACACACAGGATACCAACACTCACTATATTCCAGCACATGTACATACAGAAACAAATAAAACACAAACTATATTACTGTTCTCCTGCGCCCCCCACACCCCCTGCTACTTAAATATATCAACTTCAAGATTGCACTTAGTGTAGTGAAGTGAAATCTCAGAACTGATATATTTAAGTAGCAGGGGGTGTGGGGGGCACAGCCCCCCACAACCCTCCTGCATATAGTTGAAGGGTAATATGTTTTTATATAAAGTATGTTGCTTTTCTAGCTCTGCCAACAAAATGTGTTTCTGATTTCTCACAATATCTGTCTTACAGGAAATGATTTAACTATGGATTCATTTACTGTGTCATATAATTGGTTGTCTTAACTCTGCTGTTGTTTTTATATCCATCCTAGATACTAAATCACACCCATAACTACATCATTAATTACATCATGGTTACCATTTGAGAAATCCCCAAATGTAGTATTTTTCTTTTAGTTAATGATTAAATATAGAAAGAACATGGTCCACTCGTACAGTGTAAGTAATACTATGGAATAACTGGAAGCCCCCATGTCAGTGGTGACTACAACATATTCCTGCCCCTTACTGGGATCCTTTCTATTTTTTTCCAGTCATTTCATTCAATTAATTAAGACATTTAACAAGTCAGTGTTGGGACATACAAACTACCCTATTAATATCATATTATCAGCTATATGTATGCCCTGCAATTTATTCAGCAGCACCTTATATTCTCAGGCAGCTCACCTAAGCCTTAAATAGCTAATATTTCTATGTCAAAGATCGTTTAGTAGTTTTGTGATAGTTTGCATTAATTGGATAACAAAGTGACTGCATAAAATGAATCTTAGAGAAACAAAACTACAACTACAAGATTACTTCTAAACATTATGATCAATGTACATAATGTACCACATCAAACTATCAAGTCACAAGGTCATATGCTTTTTAACTTATTATATTATTAAGTATTATAGGGTATCCCTCATGCAAACCTATATTTTTCTAGCTGCTGTTCAAAAGCCATACTATATTTGGTGATTTCCTACATAATTAGCTTGTCTTTATTTTATTTGTTTTGTTTTGTTTTGTTTTGTTTTGCTAATCGCTTTGTCACAATGGACCACTGTAGGTTGTTTTATAGAATAAAGCAAAAGAAACCTTCACAAGGCATTTGCAACATAGTTGTTCATAGGTTCATAGATACATAGGTGTTTACTAGGCTAATGACCACAAGGGCATTTTTAAGCCTAGCCATGCATCCCAAATCTCTGGTGAGTTCTGATACCCTTGATAAGTGTAAGCATGGGCCTGGGAGATTAACCATTTACAGGTCACCTGTTTGCATCAGAGACATAGGTGCCAAACCAGGGATGAATTTCTGGTTTCCCATCCAATTGTCCAAGTTGCACTTGAATTGGATTAGGGAGGAACTCTGCTTCACATGGATGGGGAGCCTGTTCTATACACTGGGTAGTCTCTGGGATACATACCTATCTCTCCAGCAGGTCCTATTTATATCACAGGCAAGATTTATGTCTTTAGAACAGGTAATTCTGGTAATGTTTGTTTTGTGGATATGCAGGAGGTCCACCAGAGTGGGGTCTGACAATGCCCTGCATGCCAGGCATAGATCTCTCCTCAAAAGCCTGTAGGAGACAGAATACAGGGATAGGGCCTTGAGGCAGTCTGCATAGGACATATTAATTATGCCCTGTATTCTTTTAGTGAGGAACCTCTGTGGATGTTCCAGTTGTTGGATATGCCTGGTTAGGTACATACCAAAGGGGAGCACTGTACTCAATGACAAGTCTGATGAATGCCAAATACATTGGAACAATGACTTCCTTGGACTTAGATGCCATATCTTTGTTTATAAGTTGTGCAACATAGAATGATTTCTTCACCACTGTAGACACGTGATGATCAAAGGCTAAATTACTATCTATGTATGTCCCTAGGTCCCTGACTACTGGGTCAACTCTAAGGGGTGTGTTGTCAATATGATAGTTACCAGGGATGGATGACTTCCCAAAGGATACTATTATGCATTTCTTGGCATTTAGTTTTAGTCCATGACTCTGACATCAGTTGTTTGTCTGTGTCAGCCCCTCCTGGAGAACATTTGTGTCAGTGTGAGATTCAATGACAGCTCCTAATTTGCAATTATCTGCAAATTTAGTTAGCCAGAGACCACTGACATTGGCCTTGGCTTCTGAGAAGTAAATGCCAAAAAGGAGCGGTCCTAGGACTGATACCTGAGGGACTCCACTTGAGACTGGCCTCTTTGTAGAGGTCGACACCCCAATTCTAACTTCCTGGGTCCTGTCTGTGAGCCAGTTGACTATCCACTGGGTGACATACGGGTTTGTTCCTAACCTCTTGAGTTTGTCAACAATGCCTGAGTGGGGTATTATGTCACATGCCTAGGCCAGGTCAAGGTAGGCAGTGTGAATGATTTTGCCCTCATCCATTGCTTTTGTGACCTTCTCAAAGAAGTCCACCAGGTTGAGTAGGCATGATTGTCCCTTGATGAAAACAAACTGAATTGGGTCCAGTGTCTGGAGGTTTACTATATCTCTATTGATCATCTCCATGATAATGATTTCCATTGCTTTACATATAAGACTAGTGAGATGTGTGGATCTATAGTTTCCAGGGTCTGTAGATGGCCCACAATTGTGCAGAGGGATGACTGTTGCCTTTCTCCATTCATGAGGCAAGAAGCCTGTTTGGAAGCTACAGTTAGATAGTAATTCCAGAGGCCCTGTCAGGTTATGCTTCATGCTATTTAGAAGGCATCTAGTAGTGTATAATGTTGTCTGTAGTAGTAAAAACTGTGCAAAGACAATCCTTAGTCAAAGGCCAGGGGGTGAGACTAGCCTGTATGGTTAGCAGGATGGAAGATTTCCAGAAGGAAAGGGATGGTTTATTGAGTATGCTTTTTAGAAGAGGATATCCGAAATAATTTGTTGCACCTTTGTTGGAAGAAGTTACTAAAAAGAGATTAGAGGGACATTTCTATCCCTTATTAGGAATTGATATTACCAGATTGTGTGCACCGTTGGAGAACAGTAACAACCATACTGGTCGTTTTCACAATGGGCTCATCCTCACATACACTCCACAGATCCCACTGATTCAGGACATTGTTTTCAAAAACTGGTTCATCCTCAACAGTGATGAAAGCATAGGTCAGAAGGCTGGTGTAGCCCTCATAGTGGTTTATAGAAAGGACACCAGCATCCAGAATATACTTGAAAGAAATCCATCTAGTAGTACCACTGGTAGACTGGGAAAAATGACTAAATGTGGGCAGTGCATGCAGTGTAAGCACATATTAGAGGGAGACAGGGTTTTACTTAAAGTTTATGGATGGGTTAGATTAGTTCAGAAATACAATTGTGGTAGTAAAAAAGTAATTTATGCTAGCATTTGTCAGACTTGTATGTGCTTCTATATCGGAAAAACCTAAAATGCTTTCAGAACCCACATTTATCAACATATTTATGATATAGATAAATGTAACATTACAAATGCATTAGCCAAACATATCAACCTTCACCCAGGTCACTATTTCAAGTTTATAGTTCTTGAACAGATCATCATAGATGAAAGGGGTGGACCTATTGACCATTTACTGGAGTATAAAGAACTATTATGGCAATTGAGGGTCAATGCCACCACTAGCCCAGGGCTTAATGATATGGTTTCACTTAGCAGTTTTTTTAAATTAAAAGCAGACTTCTGCATTTAAATATTCCATGTTTTTTACAACTGTGACAAGAATGTTATTGATTTTATCTGTTCTTGGTTATGTAAATATAGTTATAAAGAGATATAACACTTATGGTCAAAATTTACATGACTTGCTAGTAAAATGCATTAAGGGAGCCTGTACCTTTAGAAGTGGATGTCCTTTTTACGGGTTTTTTAATTGATTTATTGCACTGGTTATATAAGACTTAGTGTGTAACTTGATTTTATTCTGAAGAAGTCATAGTTAAAAATTGACGAAAGCGCTCAATAAAATTTTACTTTTCCTAGTCATCCAGTTCGCTTTGTAGTGTTGTATATATTTGCCAATATGAGTGAGCTTAGCTGTGCCTCGGATGAGTGACTGTCTTTGTTAGGTGTTCACATCTATATGGGTTTCTGTGAAGGTCTGCATGTGCCTGTGAATGTGGCTACATGGGTTTGTATGTGGATCATACCTCTCAGCTATCCAGATTTTCACAGAATGTCCAGGTTTTTGGCTCATATTTTTGGTCTGTTCCTCATAAAATTTCTAGTTTTCTGGCAAATCACTGGGATGATCTGAGGATTAAAGTCACTAAATAATGACATACATATGAGTTTCAGACTTCAAATCCTTCAGAAAATGTATGTTAAAAAATTCTGTAACTCTAGCAACTTTCTAACTTTGTAAGAGCAATATTTAAAATATGTCCTGTTTTTGGGCCTTTGTCCAGATTTCTTGCACAAAGAGGTTGAGAAGTATGATGTGGATGCATGTGGTTGTGAGAGAGTCTGTATATTGATGCATGCAACTGTGTGCAGATTTGGATGTGCCTGTGTGAATGTGAGTGAGTGTTTCTCTGTGACTGGCTACATTGCTGTGGTACAGAGCCTAGTTGTAATGTAATAGCATGCCTACTAAATGCCAATCAATGTCTTTGCCTGAAAGTGTGTGAGTTGTTCTCTGTGGAACCGGTTACCTTGATCCGGTATAGAGGCTTGTTATAACAACATTGCTACTAATTCCAGTGAGTGTATCTGTATTAATGACCCACTGTGGGACCGGCTACTGGCTACTTCAATGTGGTGCAGACAATTCTTGCAGTGTAACAACATGGCAGCTAAATGACAGTTTGATGTGTATGTGTGTGTGTGTGTGTGTGTGTGTGTGTGTGTGTGTGTGTGTGTGTGTGTGTGTGTGTGTGTGTGTGATTCAGTGATCCTTTGTGGGAAATGGCTGCCTTATGGTTCATAGACATACCCAGCATTAAGCATATGCATCCTATGCATACTAGGTAATAAGTTAGGGTGCCAGGTGGTAAAGGGCACTTTTCTGATTCCTCTCTCACCTTTTCTTTTGTTTCATCAAGCTAAACTGGTGCTCTGGCTGTTTGGAGTGGCAGCACCCTACTCCTACAAGCAAAGTGCTACAGACATCTTCATTTTCAGGCTTTCTGCTTATTTCTACCCACAAGTCTTTGCCCTGTGATTTATTAACTAGATTGTTGTAGGTGGGACTGAACAAAATTCCTGGAAACTTTGAACAATGGTGGGTATTGGCTGCAACAACACAGTGGGAGTTTGTTGTTGGCAGTACCATGAAGGTCTGCGGAGAGTCTGAAAATTAATGTGCAGGTTGTGTGCACCTTGCATCTATACAAAATGGTGTGGTTTGTAGCAGGGAAGTTTTTTTTTTAATATCTGGCAGGCTGGCAACCAGATATTTATACCTCTCAAATGTCCCTGATTTCACATCACCTCTCTAATTTTGCCTTCTGTTTTTGATTGGCTACTATTAAGTCTTGTGGAAATTGTGTGTGATTTAAAGTAACTGACTCTTTTGTAATTTGCTTAATCTGAATGGTTACTGAACTGATCTGGTTTTTACAGGACACATATACATTTGTATGAAGTAAAATGGAATACTTCACTGTGGTTACAGAATGTTTGTGTGAAACAAACATTATTTAGTGAGCATTATTTTATTTCATTTATCACAATCAGACATTTGAAGTGTACACAGTCAGTAAAGTATTTTTAATTAATGAGTACAGAGGCCACTGTGAATAAAAGTGACTTACTTCTGCTGCTTTGATCACTGTTAAACAGTCACTGATCTAGTGTAACAGTAGTAGTGTCCCTCAATGTATTGTATTTGCTGAAATCACTGTAAAACCAGTATTGCAATGGCTTATGTTTGGGTGGGGCCGGTTGGTCACATTGTATTTAAGAGTAACCAGTTGGTCATAATTTATTTCACTTTCTATCACAAACAAGGGCATGGCATTCTGCTTGTGTGTATGAGGGGGTTTGCAATATATTTAACAGTAACAGGTTGGCCATAATTTATTTTACTTTCCATCACAAATATCAACCTTGCACATGATAGGTGGCTATCTTTGATGGTTTTACAGGTGCATGATGTGTGTGAAAGCAAGTGCTCACTGGCATATTGAACAGTGTTGTCATTTTGCAATGCTTAAGACTAGCTGAATCCGGTGTTGTAGCTTTTGATATGTAGAGTCTGCATGCCCTCCCTGTCTCTGTATAGTTTTATCCATGTGGTCACCAAAGACCTGCAGCAGGTGAATTGGCATTCCTCTAATTTGCATAAAGGTTAACACACATCATATGTACATGAATTTGTGCATATTATGTGATAGACCTGGCTTGTCAGGGGCAGTGCCAATGTGAGTGAGTGAGTGAGTGAGTGAGTGAGTGAGTGAGTGAGTGAGTGAGTGAGTAACAGTGTGTGTGTGTGTGTGTGTGTGTGTGTGTGTGTGTGTGTGTGTGTGTGTGTGTGTGTGTGTGTGTGTGTGTGTGTGTGTGTGTGTGTGTAGTGGATAGACATTTCACTGATTTGCTGTCTATGGACATACACAATATTGCTGGGAAAATACATAGCTCTTCTGGGTAGCAGTAAAAAATTCAGTTAAGAAGTCATCATATTTAAAAAAAAAAAGGCATAAAATACATCACAGAACACACTCCAGACTATATAAATAGATTGTGATATGGTCTTAGTGGTTGCCGATAATCTTAACACCACCTATTGTAAAACTAGCCCTACTCAGAGGTTTGCACAGAAGTTTGCTGCAGCTTGAGTGGAGTTTAGGACAGTGTGACCATTGTTTCTTTTACTTCCCTCACAAATATCAGAGGTATAGGTTCATAAGTGTGTTTTAGGCTAATGGCCCTGGAGCCTTTACAAGCCTAGCCCATAAGATTACCCTGGCATCATGCAACCTGACCTTAGTTCCCAGGGCTTCTGTTGAGTAGAGCCACTGGAGTGATCCCCTGGGTGAATTTTCTATTTCCCATCCACTCATCAATATTTCTCTTGAAGAGGACCAGTGAGGTGCTCTGTTTGACATGTATGGGAAGTCTATTCCATAGCATGGGCAGTCTCTGTGTTATGAACCTGTCCCTCCAGCACGTTCTGTTGATTGTGGTAATGAGGTTGAGGTCTCTGGAGTGTGTAGTGTGGAGGGATTGGGATTTCTTTAGATGCAGCATTTCTAACAGAGCTGGGTCAGACATAGCTTTGAAAGTTAAGCAGAGGTCGCATCTAAGTAGGCGATATGAGACAGAGAATAGTTTAAGATGATGTTTGGGTACTTTTTGAGTCTGTTCATATAGGACAAGTGTTTAAGGCCTAGGATCCTCTTTGTGAGGTACTTTTGCAGTCTCTCCAGTTGTTGCAGGTGTCTAGTGAGGTACATGCCAAATGGGACATTGTACTCAATGATTGGCCTAATGAGGGAAGAGTAGAGGAGACAATGACCTCTTTCTTCCTGGATGCAAAACCCTTAGTAATGAGATGTGCTACATAGAAGGTCTTTCTGACCACAGTGGCAATGTGGTGGTTAAAAGAGAGGTTGGTGTCATCCTGTGTTCCCAGATCTGTCATAACGCCTTCTGTGTTCAGTGAACTACCACTGATGTGGTAATTCATGGGAAATGGGTTTTTCCCAAAGGGGATGATGACACATTTTTTGGCATTGAGCTTAAGGTCATGGTTCTGACACCAGTCGTTGGTCTCAGTGAGACCTTTCTGTGAGATGTCAACATCACTTGGGGAGTTAATAATAGCTCCCAAATTGCAATTGTCTGTGAACTTTGTCAGCCAGAGTCCCTTCGTGTTGGCCTGGACTTCAGAGAAGTAGATACCAAACAGGAGAGGACCCAAGACCGAACCCTGTGGGACTCCACTTGTGACTGGTTGGCAGTCTGACTTGGAGCCAGCTACTTTTACACTGTGGGTGCTGTCGGTGAGCCAGTTTGCAAACCAGCTGGTTGTATAGGTTAGTAAGTTTTTCTATGATTCCTAAGTGGGGAATGGTATCAAAGACCTTGGCCAGATCAAGGTAGGGTGTATGAACCATCTTGTCTTCATCCACAGCTCTGGTGCCTGATTCAAAGAAGTCGACCAAGTTGAGCAGACATGATCTACTCTTCATAAAACCAAACTGTGTGGGATCCAGAGTTTGGAGATTCCATATATCCTTGTTTATTATGTCCATGATTATGCATTCCATAGCTTTGCATATCAGACTTGTCAGGCTAATGGAGCGATTGTCCCCAGGGTCTGTAGTCACTCCTCCTTTGTAGAGAGGGATGACTGTAGCAGTATGCCATTTGGTAGGGACAAAGCCTGAGGTGAGGCTGTGATTGAACAGGGCACACAGGTGAGGTGCCAGTTCACTCTGTAGTTCATGTAGAACACAGCCAGGGATATTGTCAGTCCCATAGAAGCTGTATTCTTAGCCTTGGACAGTGCTGTTTTAACCTGTGCAGCAGTAATACTGGGTGCCTGGCAATCTACTGGTATTGTGATTGGTCCTTTGGGGGGGGGAGAGGGGTAAAGTTGGCATTGGGTCTGTTGGCCAGTATATTGGCAATATCTGTTGGCTCAGTATAGGAGGTACCATTGTGCAGTAGCTCAGAGCAAATCTGGGTATTGCCATGGAGATTCTTTACATAACTATAGGAGGCCTTGTGGTTGTCTTTACTATTTGCTGCAATTCTAATTGCATAGCTAGTTTTAGAGGATTTGATGAAGGATCTCAACTTTTTCTTGAGGCTGATAAGGGAGTTTTTCCAGTCTTGGGACTTCACCTTATTCCACATCAGTTTCCTCCTTCTGTTGTAGAGTTTGTTTATGGCAGGGGACCACCAGATTGGCTTCCTTTTTTGGAGGAGAGCATCTTGGTTCTATTGTGTATGGTGAGATCCATGCATTTGTGTACGTGTTCATACAGTGCATTGGTATATGATTCCATGGTCATGCCACTATTCTCCATTTTAATGGGTGCCGTGAAGTTAGCCACCTCTGGTTTAGGAGCCCAAAGTTAGCTTTGTAGAAGTTTTTCATGGTGGTTACCTTTGCAGGGGGTGGGGGGTGGGGTGGGAGGGATGTGGATTTCCAAGGTGATTATTTGTGGTCAGATCTAACCAGGTAGGGGTTGACTGCTGGTGTAGAGCTACAGTTGCCCATGTTAGTAATGTCCAGGTCAAAGACGTTGCTACCTCTAGTAGGGGTAAGAACATGCTGATCCAGGGCACTGGAATTAATGAATTAAAGGAAACATGGGGCAGGTGTATTGGTACATGAGTAGTTTTCCCAGTTAATGGAGGGTTAGTTGAAGTCACCCAGTATGAGAATGTTAGGTTGGACCCTAATATTCTCTAGGGTGCTTAGGAAGGTGGAGTGTGAGTCTTGGGACGTGGTTGGGGACCTATAGCAGGCTACAACCTGAATCACTGTCTTATCCAATGTTAGCTGCACCTGAAGTATCACTGATGCATTATGTTGGGCCACCAGTCTGGAGGTGTGCACATCCTTTATGAATATGGAAACACCACCACCTTTGGAGCTTCGGTCCATGTTCTAGGGCCAAAAGGTGTGGAGTGAGTTATACCCTGGTAGTGCAGGGGTGCTTTCTGCTGCCTTGAACCAGGTCTCTGTTATAGTACAAATGTCGATGTTATCCATTTTAAGGAATGCTTCGAGTGAGTGTATTTTGAGATTTAGACTTCTAGCGTGGAGCAGCATGACACTCAGATTGCATTTGTTTGTAGCTGTTACGGTGGTAATTTGGTCTTTGGAACACTATAGAGGTGGCAAAAGCCTTGGCCAGTATCCGGAAGCCCAGGGGTGACAGATGCAAGCCATCTCTGGCAAAGCATCGAGGTCTGTCAATCATGTCATCCCAGGCAGACAGATACTGGATCCCCTTAGAATGACACCAGAAACTTAGCCAATTGTTGAAATCAATCATTTCCTGCTTGTACTCTGGTATCTTTCTGGGTGATGGTGGGATGCTGCTCAGGGCTAGGGTCATACCTACCTGAGCTACATAATCTGAGAGGTCCTCCATGTCTCTTTTCATGTAGTCCAGGGAGGTATGTCTCAGGTCATTCACACCCCCATGTACAATGACAGAGTCATATTTGTACCTATAGTTGAGGGACCTGAGTGTGTGCGTTATGTGGTAAATCCTGGCACCTGACAAGCAGCTGACTGTTACTTTCTCCTCATTCAATCTAGTGAGTTGGACATCAGTGTGCCTCACTGTTGTCACCTATGACTAGTATATTGGGCATGCTGTTTTGCCTTAGGGGCTTTGGTTGAGTGGCACACTGTTTAGGAGAGTTATGTGTCTCGTGATCAGTGTTGTGTTGTGGTGGTCAAGTGAGTTTCTGCCTTGGAGGCCTCTGCTGTTTAGGTAGATTTTTATTGAAAGCCTCCACGAAGGCAGTGTTGGTGTTTGTTCTGGAGGGCTATGTGTTCCATGTGATGTGGTGCAGGTGTTGACCTTCTCCTCTTGACCAGCTATTCCGGTCTTGGCTGGAGAGTGTATGGCTTCCAATTTGGATATATAAGTGCAACTCTTGCAAGTCTGAGTGTTGGGAGGTAAGAGGAGAGGGTTGTTTGTGTACATGAGGCAGTTGCTACATTGCCTTATGATGCCTAAGTTCACCAGGTTAATAGGGAACTGACCTTTAGACATGCCTGGAGGGGTGGGCATTAATAATAAGAACTGGAGAGCTGTTTCCTTGTAGAGTTTTTAGTGCTGGTAGCACTTTTGTTTGCTACAATAATTGCTACAACACATCTGGTAAAGTGCTAGACTAATAAGCTAGTAAAAGTGCAGGAGAGGAGAGAATTAGCAGATCTAAGGGAAAAACTGAAGAGCAGACTTTGGCACCACTCAGAAGCTTACAAACAGTCCTGGATACAACAAATCTGTACTGGACTAGACATGTTACAGGAAAGGCAGGAAACAAGTGCAAATGTGGGATTTTAAACCAGAAATTTTAAATAGATGGAAAAACTATCCAAACAGACAATAAACTACAATTTCTGGGCCAGAATCCACTCCTCTTGTGGTAGATAGGCTACCTAGTGCTTATCACTCCCACTGATAAGCTAGAAGGATTCCCTCCAACACAGAAAGGCTTGGGGGGCTCAGAAGCTTACATACAGTCCTGGACACAGAAATATGTATCTGGACTAGACTAGTTAAAGAAAAGGCGGGAAAAGCGCAAACATGGGCTTTTAGACCAAAAAGTTGAAAGAGATGGAAAAACTTCCCAAATGGCTAATAAACTACAATTTCTGGGCCAGAAGCCACTCCTCTTGTGGTAGATAGGCTACCTAATGCTTACCACTCCCACTGACAAGCTACAAGGCTTTCCTCTGACACAAAAAGGCTTGGGGGACTCAGAAGCTTACAAACAGTCCTAAATACATCAAATCTGTATCTGGACTTGACTAGTTACAGGAAAAGTGGGAAACAAGTGCAAATGCGGGCTTTTAAACCAGGAAGTTGAAAGAGATGGAAATAACTGCCCAAATGGCCAATAAACTACAATTTCTGAGCTAGAAACCACTCCTCTTGTGCTAGACAGGTTACCTAGTGCTTACCACTCCCACTGATAAGCTAGAAGGCTTCCTTCCAACACAGAATGGCTTGCGGGGCTCAAATAGCCAATAAACTACAATTTCTGGGCCAAAACTACTCTTGTGGTAGTTAGGCTACCTAGTGCTTACCACTTCCACTGATAAGCTTGAAGGCTTCCCTCCAGGGCTCAGAAATTACAAACAGTCCTGGATACAGCAAATCTGTATCTGGACTAGATTAGTTACAGGAAAGGCAGGAAACAAGCTTAGAATTTTTTTTTCAGAAAAGAAGCTAAAACTGCACTAAAAACAATTCAAGTGCAGTGCAAGCTAGCACGCTTATGCACAGAACATTTCTGTAGCTTGTGCTGGGGTTGCAGACAGTGTAGTCATTATTACTTTAACCTTTCTCATATAACTCAGAGGTGTGTACAGAAGATCAATATAGATTCTGTATGGGCATTCTATTGTCTAGGAGCAACAAGTTGGAATGTATCAGTGTGATCATAATGTTTTACTTTCCTCACAATCAAACATCAGATGTGTATACACTTGTCTGTCTTCTGGGCGCAGGGGTAAGGAGGCATGCTGTTTACATATACTTATAAAAGCAACAAATTGAAATATGTTACTGTGTTCCATTTGTTCTTTCAGTTTAATCCCAGTCTGATATTAGAAGTGTACACAGAAGCTGTATGCCTTTAGGAGGTAGGGGAGAGGAGGTATGGTGTGTGTGTATAATGAAAGCAGCCACTTGAAATATAGGCAGGGGCCATTTGTGAATTTGTTTTCATCCCAAGCTAATATCAAAGAGATAACAAAGAAGGTGACTGTCTTTTTTTTTTGGGGGGGGGGGGGTAGAGATGCAGGCACTATTTGCAGACAGGATTTTTTTCACCCTAACAAATGTTTGTCCTATTACTCTACAGTCGTGGCCACTTAAAGTATGTTGAAAGGATAAAAAAAGCAAAGTTAAGCAATAATGCAGTGAATTTTCTTTCTTTAGTCATGACTTTTATTCATGTTTTCATTAATTTAACTCTGAAATGCTCCTCAGAGCAGCTAAAAAAACGATGGCTTCCAATTACCTAGCAGTCTGTAAACCCCTGGCTTAATTCAGTTATTTCCCCCAAAAGTTATCACAATAGGGTGATGGCCAGTTAGAGTGTGTTGAACAGATGTGGCAAAAGCTGAAGAGTAAGACCAAATGCCAGAAAAGAAAGAAAAAAAGTAATCTGGATAGTGTGGGGAGGCTAGAATAAGAGGAAACGAAGAAGAGTACTGGAGGATGTGTGAAAGAGTTGCAGTAGGCAGTGCAGGGGCAACATGGAGTGCTTCATCCAAAGCACCATTCACCTAAGGCTGGCCCAGTACATAGAGATGTAGTAATGTAACATCATTCCAACTAAATACCAGTCACTGTGAATGTCCCTTTGTGGGGTGGTCCTACATGGCTCATAGGTTGGTACTAGGCTATCGGCCCTAGGGCATATTACACAAGGCTAGCCATAACAATTCCTTGGATATTTCTTCCCACAATAAATATTTACTTCCCTGGACCGCTGACTAGCAGGGTGACTGCCGTGATCCCCGGGGTGAATTTCCTATCTCCCATCATCACACAACATGTGGTACACACATCTGTCCTAATGTAAGAATACTGCAACTACAGTTCAGTCTGTACATACTTCTCTTATAAACTTAGAAAGTTGTTAGAATAACAAGATTTGTGTTAGAATGTATTTTCTGAAAGATATGAATCTGATACTCAAATCATGTCATTATTTAGTGACTTTAATCCTCAAATTATCCCAGTGATTTGTCAAAAAATACAATTTTAATGAGGATCAGACCAAATATACCTAAAATATACAGCAAAAATCTGGAAGTACTGCGAAAATCTGTACAGCTGATGACAGGTATGCCTAGAGTTGCCTGAAATCAGTTTGTAAATAGCTTCAGAAGAAAACAGAACGGAGACGGCTAATACAGTTTCAGCACCAGAGACTTTGGACAGCTACCAGTACTGTTTCAGGATTCCCTTCAAACTTCAAACAACCTGCAGTGATGATAGGACAGAAGCTTTTAACATCATTTCATTGAGGCCAGACCATGCAGTCCCACAGTTTTAACGAACAGGTCGGTGCAGAAACATAGCTTACAGAAAGAATTAGGTTATCAGTGAAGCACAATAGTGATGCTCTCATCACATTTCCGCTCTACACTCTCTTAGCTAAACATCGCAGATCAACATTAAGTAGTAGATTCACTTATCACCTTAGCATGTTTGAGGTAGACCTGCTGAACCTGTTCCATGGCACATATGGAGAAAGGGAGTGGGATAAGTTAGGGAGAGAAATGATGTTTCGCTGGGAGCCAAGCTAACGTAATGTATTTTTCTCTCATTTCAGCTAAGCTCCCTACCCGTGTATGTCAAAGGTGCCGCATTTCTGACTTGCATTAGACTGTGAACTGCAACGCCTGTTTTAGTACATTTTTTCTTCTTCCAAAATCTACGTCATCAAATGTATTAAGTCCTCGTCTGGTTGCACCACATACAACATGAACTATATTACTGCCAGTATGACACTCTGGCTTCAATAGTTAGGATGTGAAAATACCGGCTACTCTTAGCATAATGGCCCCATAAGGTTGTGTAGGTTAAATGAAGTGCACATTATTGCTTATGACTGCTCCTATGAAAACCTTTATGCGTGTTAATAGTTTAAAACGCCTAAATACAGTATAGCTCCTGTTTGACACCCTTCACTAAATGCCTGTTCGTTTTGGGACAACTACTTGATGCTGCTGCTGATGTCACAGTCTGACGATTACTCTTTCTGGAGTCCAGTATAGCTAAAGTAAGAGGTGGTTTCTGTGCAAAGCCATGCCCCTCTATTTACCTGCTGTTGTTGCTACTGCAGTCTCTGCTCTCTGGCTGCTTTAAAGAATCCTAACCCCCTCCCCTTCCCCGCCCAAGCCGTCTCCGTGTCTGGTGGCTGGGGGGAAACAAGCATCAACAGACTATTGCTATGAAGTAGGCAATGGGTACATATATCTGAGTTACGCCAACGGAGGGTTCCCTAACCAGTGTGGTTCAAAACAAGCTCTTAAGGACCCCCAGGAGAAAGAAGGCCAATACTAAGGGCTGATACCAGGAATATAATTTCATCTCTCATTATTTCTATGTTGTTGT
The DNA here is from genome assembly GCF_019279795.1 of Protopterus annectens. Lineage (NCBI taxonomy): Eukaryota > Metazoa > Chordata > Ceratodontiformes > Protopteridae > Protopterus > Protopterus annectens. The sequence continues at coordinate 1,222,500,745 of NC_056745.1, forward strand.
GCTGGCGTGGGCCCCCGGTATATCCAGTTCCGCATGGTGGGTGACAGCACTCTGCAGTCATCTGCATTCTCTGCTTTCGTGAACCGGGGTTAGTGAGCTGCCGTTTTCTCCAAGCCTCTCCCTTCAGACCTGCTGCTGGATGAGGTCTCACTCTTCATCTTTCTGCTGCAGTCCTTTGCGTTCGACACCAGTGTTTCTGCTGTAAGAAGATGGCGGATCGAGCCGAGATGTTTTCCTTCTCTACCTTTCACTCTCTCTCCCCTCCAGGCTGCAGGTAAGTGATTATCTCTGCTCTTGTAGCGTTAGTGTGGAGGAGCAGTCAGCTTTCAGTTTCTGGTAGCATTGCTTCAGTTTCAGCAGTTGTTTACTGTGTGGCTTGTAGCATCTGTCAGTGGTAAGCTTTACTGCGATAATGATTTGCGGTACCTAGCTATCAAAGAGCTGCTCATTATGTAACTAAGAAGCTGACAGTGTTTGTAACACCTGACATGTTGCTGGCTGTGGCTATATATTTTTATTATTTATTATTATTTTTTATTGATTTATTTTCATGTCACAGCGGGGGATTTCTATCCTAATGCGCTTGGGAACTGTTCTTCCCTCTGCATCAATTGCTAAAGGGAGGTGACCCGGTGGGATGACATTAAGATGCTAAAAGGCCTTCTTTTCTCTGTGGCTGGGGTCGGTTAGTGACAGAAGATTGCTGTTTCTCTGTCCAGACTCAGAGCAAGTGCGGATATCATAGCTCTCCAGACAAACCACGACGTTTCTCCTGCACCATAGAGGTTGGATCCACGCCCTCTCTGCTAGAATTTAATAAGAGGTCATTATCATTTATTCCAGGCGCACTGGGCCCTCGTTCAGATTAGAGATATGTGGGCAGTTTTCAGGCATATGTTTTAGAGCACTGTACAAACTGTATTGTTTTACAGCATAAATCTACAATACTAAATAAGTATAAAATAATTACGCTTCTTTGGAAAAAAAAATGCCTGTAACCCCAAATTAGGTTATGGATTTTTCCAATATGGGAAGTGCTGATTACACTTGAAGTAATTTTATGGTATTTTAGCTTTCATACTTTGTAGGGATAATTCAACAGATCTGTATAATGTTCTAGTAAGTATGTGTGTGTGTGTGTGTACCGCAGAGAAAATGCTAACAGGAAATGCATTTACAAGAACCAGTGGTACAGTGTTCTACAGGGAAAATGTTAAGAAGAAATAATAAATCACATACCTTCCTTTTACACATATATATTTGCTGCCACTCCTACATTGTTCATAGCAACACCTTTCCTCAGCAGAATACTCATCAATGCATTCATGATACCCATAAGTACTTGATGCAGAAAAATTTCCAGCTCAAAAAAATATTATGTTTTACTTTACATTTTATGCCTATTTGCTGCTGGCTCATAATCTGCTTGATTGCTTTCATATAGGTATACAGAGTATTTCTACAGTCCTTCTTTTAACAGGCAAGAAGTCTGAGGCAAAAAAAAAAAAAAAAAAAAACAGAAAAAGATATTAGCTTGGAAGAGTATGAAAAAAGTAAAATTAGAAGTACTTTATAGGCAATTTATAGATGACTAAAAGGGCAGTAGACAGGAAATAGGTATGGTTGGGTGGAAGGACCAATTACTCCATACAAGTTCTTTGCTTGGGAAAGTATCCTAAAGAAACTTGAATGAGTAAGAACAGGTGAGACCACTGAGTCACATATGGCATACATGAGAATGGATTAAAAGACTAAGAATGGGGAGGGGAAGTTGAACATTGAGAAATTCGGTTTGGATCTCAGGAACACTGACACTAAGCAAACTCTTAAGGACAGGTGTTATAGTCTTCGTAATACATTTGCTAATAAATGTGAAAGATGGCCTACATATGAAATGACTTCACCATGATGACATAAAAAAAATCATGCACATACAAATGAGAGATATGATGCTAAAGGTCTAGTGACAATCAAATGCCAAGACCCAAAACAGCATGGTCTATTACATTTTATTACACTCATCAACTAAGAGACAAGGAAAAATACAGCAGTGAAATAAGAATGCAGGATAGAGAGTGATGTATTTTCAAAAAATTATTTCATACTGTGCAGCTTAGAAGATTACAAAGTATACAGTTGAATGCTTTTTGATATTGGACAGAAGTCTGGCTAATAGTTACTTTGCTAGTTGGCAGGACATAGGAAGTGATGATAAATGACTGCCATTCTGCAGAGGGAACAGCAATTAGTTTACAGCAAGATAATATATTTTGCCTTGCCCTTTTCAGTATATTTACCAAAGATGTTGCACATCAACTGCAACCAAACCTATGGTTTAACTTGTGATTTACATTGTAGAAGAATATAAGCATATCAAAGAGTATGACTATAATTAACAGAAACACAATATTCAAAACTGATAACAACTTGGCAGTTTGTATTCACTGCAAAGTGGTACCAGCAAGACCAGTGTGTGGATTACACTCATGTACATTCAGCCTGCTGCCAGGTTACAGGAATACTCAGATGGTACCTAACTTATTCAGTTGTTATAACTGTTGTTATACTTTGATGATGTCTTGAGAACTGTATTGTGACCTGAAAGACTGGATCAACATATTATGATGTACCCATTGCCTAATGGCAACTACTGCATGTAAAATTCATGTTATCATTTAAATAAAAAGTTACAGGTAACTCTCTGTTTTACCTGACATAAAATTCTTATAATTAAAGCCTCTTCTAGTTTAGTTGTTATGGAAAAGTTGCCTGACTGTGCAGACATTGAAGTCTGATGTTGGCTGTTTCATATATTTATGGTGCCCAGTTTGGATGTCTGGGAGTGGTTGCCTGACTGTGTAGGCAGTGAAGTCTGATGATGGCTATTTTCATACATTTAGGAGACTTAAATAATATGTACTTTTCATCAAATATGGTAAAATATCTGTGCCTTTTTATAAACTGTTCTTTTTGAGGATTACTCCATATTATATGATGAAAACATATGATTTGATACTCTTACATTTCTAAATGCCTAGCTTTCTAAATGTCTCTCATTGGACGCATCCGACAGTAAGAATTATTTTATGTAATCATAAGCAGTTAATTGTGAGTTGAAAAAGAACAATGTATGTACTGTGTGCAGGATTTTAAAATATTGCATCATAGTGCAGTTAATTTCTATGAACTTAACTCTTAACACATTGTTTGAAAACAGCCATGTTTATATGCAAAGTGGTAGGTCACAGAAGCAAAGTTTTTGACAGTTACATAAAACTAATTAATTATTCCATATAGCCTGCTGACTTTGCTGTGTATTCAATAAGCTAACTTAACAACTTTCTCTTCCTTTTTTGATCCTCTATAAGACTCATGACTGCCCAAGTCATTCTTGAATTCCTGTACAGTTTTTATTGCGCTACTTCATTTAATATTCTATGATCAGTAACCATTCTGTCTGAAAATATACTTCATATTGTTTCTCTGAGCTTTCTAATTTGCATTTTTAATTTTTGACCTCTTGATGTTCTGCATCTCATTTTGATTTAAACATTATACTATTTGGATTATAGTAATATTACTGCGATATGTCATAACTACTTTGCCTTCTTTCTTCAAAAGCGGATATTTTGGTCTCAGTTTAAATGGTGCTTGAGACAGATTGTGCATTACATGTGTTGTCCTTCTCTGAATTGCCTTTACTTAGTCTGCATCCTTGCAATAAGTATGTCTTTCAGAACTTCATACTGTATTGCCTCTTAAACTGCTTGTTGACCTTAGGATCATTTACTATGATAGCGCCTGCTTTTTACTCTCTTTTCTTGTACTGCTACTTCCCCTCCACTTGCATACTCCTTTTCATGTGCTTTGCTTTCTGTATGTTTATTTCACGTTATTTGCACTGAAGTTACTCTGCCATGTTCTAGTTCACTCTTTCAGTTTTGCCAATTCGCATCTCATTCTTGTTTGCCCAAATTGTTGCTTAACTGTCAACAGCTAAACAACAAATATTCCTTCCACTCTACCTTTGTGACACCTAAAAAACTCTGAAAAGAGTGATGCCAGTACTAACTCTGTCACCATGCCTTAGTTGTAGTGCATCTCCTTGACTATTCATGCCTTATTGCCCCACACTGTTTACTTATACCACCATAAGACCGATGACCCAAACCAACTCTTCATTTTGATTTTTGTCACTATCCTCTTACATTGTGTTATGTCAAATGCTTTGCTAAAATCTGAGCAGCTCATTTTGCCAGCTTGAGATTATTCAACCCCAAACATTAAAACAGCATTAAAGAAATTTTTTTGAAAGGGGAAGCAAGCCCTCATGCACTCATAGAAGTAAACTCCCACAATCCTGAACTATAAACACTCACACACACACACACACACACACACACACACACACACACACACACACACACACACACACACACACACACACACACACACACACACACACACACACACACACAAACACACACATTCCAACTCTAAGATTCACAAATTTAGCGAAGAGGAAGAAACTAAGGAAAATGCTCCACTCACCCTTCTGATCTCTGAGTCTGGCCAACATGACAGGTTAATAGTGATTTTTTTCTATTTAACTTTCTGGGTGACAAACAGTAGGGATGCAATCATTCACAACTCCTTGGTAATCTAATGTCACGACCACCCAGTTAACAAACTCTGTTATGATTACTGGCATAATTGTACTGTTGAGAACTGATATTTGATTAAATGCTCTGTCCTACTGGCATCTACATATGTTAAAAGTCATGCATTAAGCAGTGATTTCCTGATTTCCTGATAGCTGAGTTCTAAACACTGGGTCAGTAATTTCTAACCTTTATCCTGATCTCAGTCTTGTGAAAAGAAATCAGATCTGCCTTTTTTCTAGCCTTCAGGAATGTAAGCCTTTTCCTAGGATTTGTTAATAAGTTAGTATTAGCATTTTTTTTTTAAATATTATAAGGTGAATCCCCAAAGTACCATTGCCTTGTGCACCTTTCTTTCATTCTTTCCTTCTTTTACTGAGTTCTGTTGTGGATTTTCTTCTCTTCAGGAACTAAGATCACCTCTCATCATCTACACTTCTCCTGACTATATCTAATAAGTTTACTTTCTCTTCATTCAAGAATACTAAGTAATAGTTTTAATTTGCTTTTCTGACAACCCCAGCCATTTATGATAAACTTCATTATTTCTTATTTGTTTTGTTGTAGTTTGTATCAGTAAAAACTGACCAGCATTTCCTTATTCCTCCCCTTTGCTAATCTGAATCCTGTCATTTTTCTTCTGCTTAAATTGATATTTTCTTTCTGTATTTCTTCCTTGCTTCTGTTTCAATTTGAATTCTTGGCCTCTCTCATTCTTTTCTTTATACAGAGGCTTGCTGTTTCTGTAATGACAGTTTTGTGCATCCCATTTCTGTTCCACACCTCTTTCCTTCCTTTTGCTAGGACGTTTCTGAGGCACTGCTCAGTTTTTGTCAGTCTGCCCCACTGAAGCCCAGAATTCCTGGTTTCAGTTGGCTGTGGTTCATAGCTATGCTGATGGTGAACCAAACTATTTGGTGATCACTTGTTCTAAAATTAGTGTCAATCCAAAAACCTTGGCTCGTCCGCACATCTTACAGTTTGAGAACGCAATGTCTAAGACTTCTGTCTGTCAAGGAGATTCTGCTATATACTGCCTGATAGCCATCCCTTGTAGTGTATCACAAATGATTCAACTCTTTGTTCTGGCTATATAAAGTATTGCTTTTGCCATCTTGTATTCTGTTTACATTATCTCTCCTTTCTCTGCCATCCTTCACAAGTATTTTATGATTTTGTTATTTTTTCCTACTCAGGAGGATATATTCTGTAAAACTTCTAGAGGCTAGTATGTTTTTAATTGAATGCAATACTTTTGCATGTGGCAACCACTCATGTGATGGCTTCACCCAAACACCCCAGTGATCTACTGTGGTGACCCCTAACAGGAGCAGCTGAAAGGAGAAGAAGAAGAAGACCAAAAGTTATGGCATTAGGTATTAAAAGTATGTGCAGTCATTTTCAGGTTATGATTAGAGTAAGGGCTATGTAAGTGGATAGATTTAGTGTTTTACATGTGTTGTGTTTGAGTCTGTCTTTTGTAGAACTAGTTCTACATAAAGGGATTTTCTTAGGTAAGGCACAAGGTGAGGGTTAGGTTAGCAAGCATTAGGTGTTAGCAGTGTGTGCACCATCATTTGCAGGTTAGGGTTAGAGTAAGAGATAGATAAGGAGATAAATATAATGTTGTGCATGTGGCATGTGTCTGAGCCTGTCTGTAGTAGTGGTAGAGTTACAGAAAGTGTTTTTCTAAGGTAAGGTGCAGGGTTAGGGTTATGGTAGGGTTCCTATTACATGATTGAATGCTAGAAATAGCGAATGCTCATTTGTTGAACCCAAATGCATGAAACCACAGAATATCAAAGGAATGGATCAGCAAATTTTTTACCAGGGAAAAAATTTGCTGGACCGTTCTCCAGACTTTGCTATTTTCTTCACTGTGGTGCGATCTTGGAGTTGGTATATTTTAGGTGTGGGGGGGGGGGGTGCCTGTACATTTTGTTTTTTGGATCAGTGATTTTTTTTCCCTTGGAAAAAATTGCTGATCTGTTCCTTCAACAGTTTGTGGTTTTGTGCATTTGGGTTTGATAATAGATCATTTGCTATTTCTAGTGTTCGATCATGGAATATGAGCCCGTTATGGTAGGGTTATGGTTAGCTTGCATTATTAAGGTAGTACGGGGGCAAAGCTAGGATTGTGGTAGACTCGTGGACTATCACAGTTCAGTAAAGTTCAATTCTGTGACCCCAAGAAGAAAGAAAACCTGGTTTATTCCCCCTTCTCCCACCACAGATTCCATATTAAAACCGATTCCTGAGGTTTGCTGATTTGAATTTTGTCAAAAGATTTTGTACTCTTAACATATACTGGAAGAATCACGCAGATAAAAATAAGCAAAAAGGTTTATTTTACATGCATGGAGACATGCTGCAAAGTACATGGTATGTCAGCAGTCTAATTTCTGTACACTTCACATCGGTTTTTATACCCTTCTCTGCATGTACACAGTAGCTGGTTACTAGACAAGGAATTTCAGTCAAGGCTATAAATTCACATACTGGAGCCTTAGATGGTCAGAGGTCAGTCACAAGATAAGCTTGTACCTGGACCAAGGTAACATCTGTGCATTCCTCTTTGGTCAGCAAATTCTTTACAAGAAAAACAGCTTATTTTAACTTGCTTCTTTGCACGCAATGCAATTTCACATTTTAACCCTTACTATACATGATACAAAGATGTTGAACACAAAGATTCTTACTACATTTCCCCCCTTACAACACTTTGTATCATAAGTAATACATTTTATTCATACAGTTTTTCGCATGACTCGTGTTCTGTATATTCAGAATAATAAGCTTTAGTTGCATTGGCAGACAATACACTTGATATTATCATTCGGATGCAAGGAATGCAACAACAACCCAACAGTAGGAATATAATGGCACCAACACATATAGCAATTAAGACATTCATAAGTACTGTTCCCCAATTTCCAAACCAATTTTGGAAAAAGTCAGTTAATGGATTCTGTCCTGGTTTTGTAAGTTCAGAAACTTGTTGTAGGATCTCCAGATGGCTGTTAATGTCATATTCGTTGTCTGTAATGAACAGATAACACTCGCAAGTACCTCCTTTCGCCGCTAGGGGGAGGTCGAGCGCCATACGATTCTGCAATACTACAGTCCTCATTGCAGTTAACTCATCCGTCACCAATTCTAGCGCAGAATAAGTTGCATTGCTCAGGGTTTTTAACAGTTTTCTGAGCTCCCAAATGGATTTTACTGTCCCATACGCTGGAAGAATACCAGCCCAGGAAATAACATCATCGCCCAAGTCCATGTGTGATAGCCCCTTGCTGCTACTATGGGCCAAATCGTGTTGATAGATCCAGGATGCATCAACGTTACCTACGGGATTAACAGGTTTATTAACAGCACGTACATTTCGTATTTTACCTTGGGGAAGAGAAAATGTATGTCTTATAGCTGGTGCTAAATAACCCAAAAAGCAACTGCCTGACCAATTTCTCGGTAACCATTTGTATGCTTTTCTACCACAGATAAAATAACAATCATTTACTTTAAGTGTAATATTGACTGGAACAGAGTGATTTCCTTTGTCTTGCAGCCCTTTAAACAAAAGATCATACACAGATAACATTTTTTTCAAAGAAACTTGTGCCATTAATAAGCCCTGTACTATTAACAAGCACTCTTATAGGCTTGAAACTCATTGCACAGTGCCCATCTATTGTACAGTTATGAATTATTGTTACATTACACTGACTCCATCCAACCTTAATCTTGCCAAATCTTTGAAAACATACAGTTCCATTCTGGTGACCCATGAGGGGTAATGCTATTTTGTCCTTTAAGGCTACATTTGAAGTTTCAAATAGTAAATTAGTCCATGTATCATTTGCCCCCAAAGGGACTGTACCTAACATTAGACCACCATGTACAGTAGGGATAGCCGTGCATATCCAACAATTTGAAACATTAAAAGATAGAGCATATGCATCATCTCTCTTTACTTGGCTAGTCTTGTTTGACAATAAAAACGACCAAAACAGAAAAGTAACAATCACACTTATTAACAACAAAATTATTTTGGAATGCTTTTGTGGGAAGGGCTGCTCCCTTCCGGTATTTCTCTGCATTGCTACGATAGTCAGATATTCATACAAAACAAAACTACTACCAATCAGTGTTCCTCAGGGGAACTCAAGTTTTGTCCAGTTCAAACTATTTTACCAGTTTACAATGTGTTAAATGGCTCCATGATGTTCGTTCTTTTATTTGGACTGCTGTGGGTGTTGCAATCAATACCTGGTATGGGCCTTCCCACTTGGGGGAGACCCACGTCTTCCTCTTGACAATTTTAACCCAAACCCAGTTCCCGGGTTTCACTTCCAGGATCCTGTTGTTCTTCTAATCTGAAAAGCAATCATTTGTTAAAGAAGTGTTAGTTCTGGTCAGCAATTTCCTCATGTAATCTGCTATCTCTTCACCCCCCTCATGTTCCGCAGGCAAAAGATTTTGTCACTGCGGGACGTAATAAGGTCTCCCGTATAATAGTTCAAATGGTGTGACCCCTTTTGAGGTGGGAGTGGTACACATGGACAGGAGTGCCAGAGGTAAGCAGTTTATCCAAGACTAATGTGTCTCGGCCATGAGTTTACATAACTTGCCTTTGAGAATGCCATGAGAATGCCATTATGGCGTTCAATCAACCCTGCTGATGGTGGGTGGTAGGCACAATGATGTTTTAACTCGATCTGAAAAACGACGGCCAGCTTTTGAATAACTTGGTTTACGAAATGTGTGTCATTATCAGAATAGATGCGTGTGGGTAGCCCAAAATGAGGGATAATGTTATTTGTAAGGGCCTTGGCTACCGACAGTGCATCTGGGTGTGCTACCAGAAAAGCTTCAACCCATTTTGTAAAAGCGTCAATAATGACTAACACAAATCGCTTCTGTTAAACAGGAGTTAGTTCAATAAATTTCATGCAGATTGTGTGAAATGGATACGGAGGCAGCGGAAAAGCTGCTGGGGTGATCCGCACCCCACCACCATGGTATTGTGCACAAAGCAGGCACGATAAACAAAATTGTTTAGCATATGCTATAAAGCCCTTGGTCCAGAAAATTTGCTGGATCATTTGAACCATAGCAGCAGGGCCCAGATGAGATGGGCCATGCGTCACTAATGAGGCATACCTAAAAAGGTTTGTTGGCAAGACATACTTATAATTTGGACCTACAAAAACTCCCTGCTTTTGAATAGCCCCATATTTAACCCATCGCTGTTTTTCCAGAACTGTACTAAGTTCCTGCATTACCTGTAAAGTTTGTAGATCAAATTTATCTGTAGGGTGAAGTTCCTTCTGTGTGGTCTCGAGTGCAAAAGTAGAGGTTAAGGCTGCACTTTTTGCAGCTTTGTTAGTCAGTGCATTTCCTAGTAGTACTGGATCCTTGGCATTCGTGTGCACTGCGCACTTACAGATGGCCAATCCCCGTGGCAGTTGGACAGCTTGTAAGAGGCTAAGGATTAAATCCTTGTGGGTTATTTCCTTTCCTGAGGCCGTAACCATTCCCCTATTTTTCCATTGCTGTGCAAAGACACAGACCGTGGAAAAAGCATACTGACTATCTGTGTAGATAGTAACTGCCTTATCCTTGGAGATGGTGCATGCTCTGGACAAAGCAATCAATTTGGCCGCTTGTGCGGACAGGTTCCTGGGGAGGGGTCTTGCCTCTAGTACCGTAGTCTCAGTTGTGACTGCATAACCCAGTTGTGTAATACCTGTCTCATTCTTACATGCTGACCCATCTACAAACAGGGTCCAATCTGAATTTGCCAAAGGTTGGTCCTTAAGGTCTGGTCTTGGTAAGACATTAGAGTGTATCAAATCTAAACACACGTGAGGGGCACCATCGTCAGCTGTAGGTAACAGCGTGGCTGGATTAAGAGTGGTGCATTGCTCAATGGTCATGTGTGGTTGTGATAGTAACGTTGTCATGCAGGATAAGTGTCTGCTAGGAGAGAGAAAGGTAACTTTATCCTGTAGTAGTATTACCGCGACAGAGTGCGGTACTCATAAGGTAAGGTCATGAAACAAAACTAGGGTCGCAGACGCTTGCACAGCCTGTGCGGCTGCGACTACTGCCTGTACAAAGTGTGGCAATGATCGTGCCACTGTGTCCAATTTACTAGAATAAAAAGCTAATGGTCTCAACTTATTTCCATAGGTTTGCAACTGAACCGATGTCATAAAGCCCTGCTTACAATCTGCTGTCTGAACAAAGGGTTTTGTATAGTCAGGGAAGCTAAGTGTTGCAGATCCTGCTATCAATTGTTTTACCCTAGTAAATGCCTGTATTGCCTTATCCGTCCATTGCAGCGCATCATGTGCTGCCATGGGAAGTGCAAAAATAAGTTCCGAAAGTGGACTTACTTCCTCTGCGTAGTTGGGAATCCAACTACGACAAAAATTTGTTATTCCTAAAAATGACATCATTTTTTTTTTTTGTGCTGGGCATTGGTGCCTGTAAAATGGCTTCTTTTCTACAGTTATCTAGTTGTCTACCAGCAATTGAAATGGTATAGCCTAGATACCGTACTTCAGTTTTACAAAATTGTAATTTAGATTTATTTACCTTATGTCCCTCTTTCGCCAAAAAATGCAATAACCGAATAATTTCGGACTCACAGACAGCCTCCGTGGGTGCAGCCAGTAAGATGTCGTCCACGTACAATAGTAGATGACAGCCATGCTCTGGTTGAAACTGTGCCAGGTTTGTCGACATTTCTTGCGAAAAGATTGTAGGGCTTTCACAATATCCCTGCGGCAGTCGTGTGTATGTGTACCGCTTGCTCATAAACGTAAAGGCGAACCAAAACCTACTATCTTCCTGTAGGGGAATAGAAAAGAATGCGTTACTAATGTCAATAACAGAAAAATACTTATCCGTGGGAAGGATATCGTTTAACAAAACAGATGGATCTGGGACCACAGGAGCCCTTGGCACTACAGCAGCATTTACAGCCTGCAGATCCTGTACCATTCTCCATGTCCCGTCCGGTTTCCTTACTGGGAACAAGGGTGTGTTACACGGTGAATCTGTACATGGAATTAAAACCCCAGCTCTCAGTAGAGCCGTGATCACTGGAAAAATGCCTTCTTCTGCCTTTTTACTTAATGGATACTGATGCTTATGAGGTCTAAAATCGGATTTTGGAGTTATTTTAACCTGTCCTGCTGTTTTCATTAGCCCAATGTCGTGCTGTCCTAGGGACCATAAGGATTTTGGTACTGACTGTAGTTTCAATTCTTCTTGTGGGGTCAGAAAGCATAGTCAGGATGGCATGCCTCCTGTCGGTGTTAACCGATCTTCTCGAAGATGTACCGTTGGTCTGACCTGGGTCACCCAATTTAACTTCTGTACCTGAACCCCCTTACCTGCCAGCTGTTCCGGTGTCATCTTTGACCAATCGGTAACCTTTTTCCCAACTATATACCATGCCATTTGTTCTTCCCTAGTCACAGATACATGTGGGATTGAGGCATTTTGAAAAAGCTATTGCATGTCTCTTGTGAGACTACAAGTAACTGTGGAGTTCCCTGCCCTGTCCCAATAAAGATTTTGTAATAGGATCCTGGTCACCTTGTGTTTAAAAAATTGTTCCTCATACTTGGGATCAGGTCCCACATTTTTCCTGTAATACATTGTACAGTGTAGTTGTTTGGCAGCCTCTGGCAACTGAATAGCCGTACTATATTTGCTCAAAGCTAGGTTAGTTAACTCATTGGCCACGCTTTGTGGTCCTGTTTCAATAAGATCATTACTATATCAGTAATGTAAATCCCCTTGCCCTACCTGCAACATTTCATCCTGGATTTTCATACGCTTAGCCAAGATTCCTGATGCAGTTGGTACTGCTGCTATTCTAAAAACATGCATCAAATCCCTTCCTAATAAGTTAACAGGGCAAATCCGAGAGACAATCACCCAAAATCTAATAGTTTGATTAGTTTCAGGGTCCGTAAACCATAAAGGTTTAGACAAAGGTTCCTTATAAATGCGGCCGTCGGCCACTTTGACTAATACATAGTCATCAGTAGTCACATTGGACGGCACTGCAGTGTATTTCAATAAGGTCCTAGAAACCCCTGAGTCACATAGAAATTCTACGTCCCTCCCTTTAACCTGTAATATGATTACCGGTTGCACTTCTAACTGCATAGTCGTAGCTAGAGCTGTCAGGCTAACAACCTGATATTCACCTTTTTCTGAAAAATCAGTTATCTCATGTTCCCATCCTGCACATTCCCTTTTACCTTCTTTATTCACATCCTCAAAATCATCCTCATTCTGTATTACTGACTCTTGCCAGTCGACCTCAGCACCTGGGTCCGGTTCGTCCGTGCTGCCATCATATAGTCATGCTGAACCATGATCTGGAGCAGCAGCGGATTTCCCGGGATTTCGGCAATCTCTTGTGAAATGCCCCTTCTTACTGCATTTAAAACATTCCCCCCTCTTTTGTCTGCCTTCGTAATCTTCAAAATGTCCTACATTCCCTCTCCCTCTGCCTCTACCCCGTCCCCTTCCTCTACCTCTGTTGGACGGAGCTTACATTAACATAAGTGTTTCATCCGCGCTCACCGTAAAGGTTTGAGCCTGTTTTCTTTTCTTTTCCTCAAGATATTTTTCTGCATGTAAGGGGATATGAGTCTGTGGACAGGGTATGTACCTTAGCTTCTTTTTGTTTTTACTCTGATTTGTCTATACTATGGTTACGTAGTTCCAGAGTCTCCTCTGCTTGTTTTTGTAAAACTACGGAGGGTATTTTTCCCTGCTTCTCTGCCTCCTGTAAAACTACGGAGGACACCTTTTCTTGATTTTCTGCTTTTTTTTCCTGATACTGGGATGGACCGACCATTTCTTTAGGGACTTCTGGATACAAGGGTGGGGCTGTCTGTTTACGACAGATAACAGATGTCCCGTCATCTTCTTTATGGACAAAAAATGCACCTTTTTGCACTCGAGCCACCACTTTCCTTATTCGAAAATTGTTCCCTATGCCTCTTATTAGCTTCTTTTAACCATTTCTGTGCTTGAGGGAATCCCACCTTTACTTGATTTTTAACTTTGCCTCCTGCGTCCCTACGCAGATCTCTCACCAAATTTTGACATCCTGATCTATTTAAGTTACCACTAAATCCATAATTTGTCTTTCATTTTTTATGTATTTTAAGTTTTTTTTTTTTTTTTTCCTTTTGGATGTAATTTAAACATATATTCCTCATTTTCAGTCCTTTTATTTAAGCAGCCCTTACTAGCACAACAACTGCTTCCTATTCCCATTTTTCTTATTTAAAAGAAAAACTGTTTCCTTTTCCTGAGATCTCTACCGGTCTTTTGTAAAATTTAAACAAAAGAAATTCCTTTATGACTAGTCCCTTAAAAAAAGTACTTTTATAAATGTAAAAGCTTACCTTACTGCGGATCTTCTGCCCCGTTCGTCACCGTCCCATGGATTGAATCTGAGTGACTGGCTTCTACTTACAACTTCTTTGTCGGAGGTCTTTCCGTTCAAGGGAGCCCAAGATTCGTTCTCCCCTCCTGTACAGGTTTTTCAGTCCCTCTTATGCAATTCGTACCGTGAAGAGGTGGCCCCACGTTCTTGGGCGCCAGAAATGTCAAAAGATTTTGTACTCTTAACATATACTGGAAGAATCACGCAGATAAAAATAAGCAAAAAGGTTTATTTTACATGCATGGAGACATGCTACAAAGTACATGGTATGTCAGCAGTCTAATTTCTGTACATTTCACATGGGTTTTTATACCCTTCTCTGCACGTACACAGTAGCTGGTTACTAGACAAGGAATTTCAGTCAAGGCTATAAATTCACATACTGGAGCCTTAGATGGTCAGAGGTCAGTCACAAGATAAGCTTGTGCCTGGACCAAGGTAACATCTGTGCATTCCTCTTTGGTCAGCAAATTCTTTACAAGAAAAACAGCTTATTTTAACTTGCTTCTTTGCACGCAATGCAATTTCACATTTTAACCCTTACTGTACATGATACAAAGATGTTGAACACAAAGATTCTTACTACAAATTTCATGTTTGCTGCTGAAATTCTTGTGAGTTGACTGACCTAATGCAAATACAATTTATATCTATGTGTATGTATGAGTGTCCAAATATATATATATATATATATATATATATATATATATATATATATATGGGTCTACCTGAGATGGTCGACAAGCCATTTGATCGACTTTCATTTGGTTGACAATTCATTTGGTCGACAGGCAGATTTGCCCCCCTCCCCAATGTTGTGTGACCCTGGAGTTGATATATATAGCTAGGGGGGTGTGGGGGGGCACAGCCCCACACATTTGGGGGTGTGGGGGGGCAAAGCCCCCCCACATAAAACTGCTTGTCAACCAAATGAACTGTCGACCAAATGAAAGTCGATCAAATGGCTTGTCAACCATGTGATAGGGATCCATATATATATATATATATATATATATATATATATATATATATGTATATTCACATATAATTCATGCAAATATGTATATTATTTCTAAATGTATGTATATGTATATGATGTGAGCTCTAAGATTTAAATTAAATTTGTTGTCTTGAGTCGCAGATCCTTGGTGATGCAAAACCCTGTCACTTTAGGTATGCTTTCTGTTTGCAAGAAGATAGGATGCTTTATGACCTGCAGCAGTTACTGCATAGCTTTCTTTGTACTGTGGGCATATTAACTTCTGATTTCTTCAGTTTTTAATGGCTAAATATTGTAACATATGGCACTTTGTATTCTTATTATCAAATGTCATGGAACTAATACCATGACATAGGTTTTGACATAGTATAATAGTTATAAAACCCAGCAAAAGTGGCAGTATGCAGGGATTTAACATCCCCTGGCACATGTATTTGATCCTTCAGGCTTTGTCTTTGTGAGCAAACGTGGCTAATAGTGAATACGTCCCTGCATACTGTCCACCTCTGGTAGATAAAGTTATCATCCTCAGATGAGTTTGTAAAGGTAGAAACCTCAATACCTCTTGAGTTTTTACTTTGTTCCCTGGAAAGCAATGGATTTTGATTTATGGGGAATGCATACCTCTCAAGCTCTTAGTGTAAGAAATCTAGACAAAGACCAACAAAATGGGAGGGCAGAGGCCGAAAAATAGGGACATATTTTAAATATTGCTCTTATAAACTTAGAAAGTTGCTAGAATAACAGGGTATTTTTTAACATACATTTTCTGAAGGATTTGAAGTCTGAAACTCAAATGTATGTCATTATTTAGTGACTTCAGTCCTCAGATCATCTCACTGATTTACCAGAAAACCACAAATTTTATGAGGAACAAACCAAAAATATGAGCCAAAAATCTGGACGTTCTGCAAAAATCTGGACAGTTGAGAGGGATGAGAACACAGACTGCACCAGTAAAAACATTAAGCATTATCATTTACAATGCCATCAAGGTGGGCTGCATTGTAACACAGTAAGAAGCAAACAATATCATGTCTCACAGGGCATTTCTATTGCTTCATATGCATTTATACTTTAATTCTTCTATGAAGTTATTAGTGCCTTTTTCTATTATTCTTCTGTCTTCATCTCCTTTTTTTCCTGATGCAGGTTATTTCCATTCCAGCACCACCCTTCTGGATACATTTAATACACTGCCTTACCGTATTTTTATATTTTGTCCCTAGCTCTCTAGATGCAGTATGTACTGCAAATTATTGGGATTATCATATCTCATTGAATCTCATTTCTTGACATTTTGTTGAGTCTCACTCACTAAGTAGCACAGACTTCTGTGTCATGAGCAGTGGTGTCCACTTCGTTCAGGATAAGTAGACTGTTTAAAAGGTAAAGGCAAAGAACAAAAGATAATTTTGTCATTTCTTACTTGCTGGATAACCTTCTTGATGAAGTTGTAATCCTGTCAAATGGAAAAGTGCTTTGTATGAACAGGATGGCTAAGTGTACTGTACAGCCTGACTTCTAAGGCTGATTAACTTTGGAGTAAAGGGAGTGGTCAGTTGCACAAACTATTGACCACTGCCTTCTTTCTATTATTATGGGACTTCAAAACTTGTATGTATAAGTAGAGGGAAGAGTTGGGTGCATAAGGCACATGTAGGGAGCATACAAGGGCTTGTCCTTTTACAAATAGGATGGTTTAGTGTTTTTTAGTTTTCATTTTATAATGATTTCAGTTGTTTTTTTTAATGTAGTATATCAATGGTTAGGTTCAAGGTTGTTGAGTTTAGATAAGTTAAATTGTCATTTTATTGTTGTGAATTTCAAATTATTTCTGTAATTGTTTATTCCATTGTTTACATCTGAAGCCAATTCATGGAAAGTTCAACTTTGGTACTAAACAGTAATTTATTCTTACTGTTTCCTAATGAAATATAGTCATATTATACACCTTTTGGTTTCATTTGCTATTAAGTAACAGTACGCTGTAATATTACATTGAATGGTGATATAGCAAGGATTATACACTTAGGAGTGACTGACCACACAGAATATACACTTTATCAGAAGAATCTATCTTTCCTAAATGACTTAAGGATAAAATGCAGAATATCACTTCCCTCACCTCCGGGGATCACTTCAGTGGCTCTGCTGGACAGAGGCACAGGGAACTAATCTAAGGGGGCGGTGAAAGTCAACACATTCTGGCTGGGCTTATAAATGCCTTCGGGCAGATAGCCTAGTACCTACTTATATGCAGAGAGAATGCAAAGGGCCGTGAGTGTAATTCTCAGATTATTGAAAATTTTCCCACATCTTTACCAATTCTGATGTTTTAACTGTAAAGTTAATTACATGTATGGCAGAGAACCAATTAAAGTGACAACCTGTATGAGTCATACTACCTTTTTCTTAGTCAATTTCCTTTTCCCAGTTAACACAAAATCCCTCACTCTATTTTTCGATGATTTGCTCTTCATTATTGCCAGAGAATGTTAGTCAGACTTTCACTTTGCTGAAGTCATCTGTCACATTTGCCCCATGTCTTCATACAAGCAAAAGTTTATTAAGTAATTCAGTCATTAATTGGTATGCAGTTCAAAGCTGATGGCCTGCAGGTGACATGAGCATACATTCATGCGGCATAATTAAATAAGGTACTGCAGTATGAGAACAGGGAAAAAGAAGATGAGATCATTATCAGAAGATCGGTAGTTGGTGGCATTTTCAACCGTTGCATGCAGTTGTTGGAGAAGGATGGCCAGGATTGTAGCAATAACCCATGCCTGGGTGTGGGTAATGCTAAATTTACCCACGGTTGGCATGGTTTGGTCCCGAGGGACCAAACAAAGCCAACCATGGGTAAATTTAGCATTACCTACACCCAGAAGTGGGTTATCGCTATTATACCATGGCATTATTTAAGAAAAGAAACTATTACTTTTCTTAAATAATGGCATAGTATAATGCCTGTTTGCTGCCCTTCCGCAGATGTCTGGCATCCGGCAGTTCTGATGTACTGCGGCGCTGCGCAGTACATCAGAGTTGGCAAAAGCAACGGAGAAAGCAAGATCTCCGTTGCTTTTTTTAGTGTTTCGCTATGTTAAATGAGTTTAACATAGCGAGACAGTTTTAAAATAAGCAACAGAGATGTCTGTTGCTTATTTTAAAACTGTCTCGCTATGTTAAACTCATTTAACATAGCGAAACACTAAAAAAAAGCAACGGAGATCTTGCTTTCTCCGTTGCTTTTTTTTAAAACACTGTCTTGCTATGTTAAATGGGTTTAACATAGCAAGGCAGCTTTAAAATAAGCAATGGAGATCTCCGTTGCTTATTTTAAAGCTGTCTCGCTATGTTAAACCCATTTAACATAACGAGACAGTGTTTTAAAAAAAACGAGTTATACTAATGGAAAAAAGTCCGGGCGACCGGACCTTTTTCCATTAGTATAACTTGATTTACAATGGGCACACTGGCCAATCAGCGTGCACGTTTTGGGGGGGGTCATGGTATAATAAGGAGCTTTATATTTAGAGCGAGATGCATAGACGTTTTATTGGTTGGGACTGGTAAAAGAAGATGCTGAATGCGCAACTGCACATTATTAAAGTTCACTTGTCCACAAGTAATGGGAATTTGGCATTCAGAAGATAAGTGGGAGAGTATGTGGCTTGACTGAGTACTGGTAACACTAAATAAACATTGTCCTTCTAGAGTACAACTGAAGTTGCATTTGAAGAGACACAGACAGGCAAATGAGAAATGTGAAGAACGAGTGAAAGATTCGGGCAGTGCTAGCTCATAGCTCGAGAGGAAAAAAAGTAAAGCGGAGTATTTTCTGATGGTATCTATTTATCTGAGTAATTTTTAAGCATTCAGTGGTCAATTGAGCCCATTTCACTGAACAGTTTCCCACTAACCCTTTTTTTCTAACTTATGTCAAGGCTTTGAGCCCAAACGTGGTGTGTGGGTGGCTTCCTACAGGTAAAAAAGTTTTGATGAGAATCCATTCAGTTAAATAAACTTGATGGACTTTGAGGGACTTAAAATTGTTTTTCCCCGATGTATCATGACCCTTTCAGTATTTGCTGCACTCTTGTAATCTTAAGAAATTTATTATGTTATGGTTATTTGCTTTTGTTGAAGGTTGTGCGTTAGGCCCGGCAAGCCAGCACGTGAAAATCTACTGCCAATCAGTAGCGGACCGGAGTTCCGCTGTGGCGACCCCTAACCGGGAAAAGGCGAAAGACACAAACAAATGGTTATTTGCTTTCTGTTTTTTTTTTTTCAACTTCTTTTTATCTTGTTGTGCATTAGTGCAAACTATCAGTTATTTTTTTTCTTTCATTTTGTCTGATTCTACACTTTGGAGCCAAGTGTAATGTAGTTTTGGGCTATGATTTCATTAGCTTGATAAATACTGTACAGTGCAATAATAAGGAAAAGATAACAAAGCTTAGAACAGATGGTTTCAGGTTAGTAGAGAACCATTTTCTCTATTAGTGTAAGACATTCCTTATTAGCGTCATCCTTATCTTTATAGTTCTACTTTTATAGGTATAAGTTTTGGCAGTACGACAAACCTGTCCTGTTTAGAAGAAAGATGAGACCTTTCATAGAGGAACTATAAAGCTCTCAGATGCAGTCACATGGCTGGGGATCTGATCCTCTGCAAACAAAAAGCAAAAATTTCAAGGTTATTTTGAACTTCTGTATATAGGCCAAGTAAAGCAGGGATCTTTAAAGTTACAAGGTATGAATGACACAAAAAATAAAAGTCAGTGTGAGAAAATAAAGCAAGTCTGTTGTAAAATCCATTTCAAGGAGCAAGCAAGATTGCAGTTACTAAGTAGAAAATAAGATATAAACAGAATACTGTAGCAGCTGAGGTGTAGTGGTCTTGTGGAATAAATTCTGGTGAATGTGACACTGTTCAGGTAACTAGACTGAGAGGTGAGGATTGTTGATTCTGTGTGTATATAATCAGGACCTTGAAGACCACTCCTGCCACACATACAACAGCCAACAACACCGCCTCATTGGTTGCTAAGAATGAAGATTAGTTGGATTGCATAGCGCTCCTGAGTGATTAAGGTGAGGAAGGAGAGGTGAATCCCTCAAAGTGGTGCCTTTCTGTAAGACATCTGCTCTTCTGCCATAGATTAACTCCTCAAAGGAAGAGCGCAGAGAATGCCAACAGGAGAATGGAATAAGGTGAGATGAAATCATCATCCACTAGCGAGCCATTTGTTGGGACTGTAGGATCAGGGGGGGGGAGGGAGGAGACAGGTGTGATATGTGTTTGTCTGTTGCCATAAGAGGGACACACCTATATTTCTCTATACTGAGACTGCAGCTGGATGTTATTGCCCACCTATGACAGACAATGAAATTTAAAAAAAGGAAATGGCATAATGGGAAGGCTTTATGAATACGGAGAAGGAATTAAGCTAATAGCAGGACCATTAATGCTGCCTTAGATGCTGCCTGACAAGGCATAGAAAAGATTAGGGTGCTTTATACTATTGTGTCCAGTATATGGTTAAACAACTGATGGGGAAGACAAGGTTCTGGCTTCTCTGGGACCTGGGGGTCTACATTAATAATACAGACGTATATTTTTCACATGTGCAGGGAAACAGGATCCTAATTAATAGATTTTAATGTGCCATTACCAAAAAAATTAATCTTTCTTGGGGGGGAGTGCTTGGCAAATACGGAGGAGAATCTTAGCCTTTCATGTAAAACTCAGATAAGAACTAAAATATATACAATAGCAGATAAATGTATTTATTTGTTTGTTAAAGGCAAACGGGCTGCGAAACCCTTTTCAGCCATGACCTATGCATAGTAATGAGCAATACGAAAGAAATTCATGGCAAAAAAAAAAAAGAATTATACAAAATATATAATAGCAATAATGGATATATAAGATGGTTAAAGTAACATTACAGTTATTTACCTCACATGACATTTCAAACAATATACTTGCTATTCATTTGTTATACTGCAGTTAACAATATAAGAACAAGCTAATAAGGTAGCTATTTTTTTCACTTCTTTACCCAATATCCATAAAACCAACAATTATTAGATGTAACTAGATAGTCCCCGAGTTTAGTATGTAAGTCTTGCATTGTGTGTTGCTGTCCTACTTCTTGTATAGTCTGCTAGAAATGTGAAATGGCTTATTTGTTAACAGTTGTCTGAAGAAATCCGGTGCATGGAGATAAGATGAATGAGGTAATGCGCACAGCTTACTTCAGCTTAGTTAGGAGTACATTTTTGGCTAACGTTTTTCTTGTCCTGGGGACAGTAATTTGATACTCTGTTGATTGCTGTCTTGGTGTCAGGCAAGATGGACATTGTAGGGTCCACTGAAATGACTGGGTCTTTGTGTTCAATGACCTGTCTAATCTATCCACAACCCCTTTTCCACATGGAGTCAGTGTGTCACTTCAAGAGTGACAATCAACTAGAGCCCAGGTTCACACCACTGGGTGGCTAGCCCTGCAGTGGCTGTTCTTCCATACCACACACTTGCACACACGCACACTCACAACTACGACCAGTTTAGAGTGTCCGATCCTTGGACCTTCCTATTAGATTACTTACTAAAATCTGTGAGGGGTTTTATCACTTTTTGGAGGTTACAAAGATCCTAATGGCTGATTTTGTTGGCATTGATTGTCAGATTATTTTGGGATATCAAATTCACAGAGAATTAGAATCAGTTTGGATCTTTGCTTAGAAACTACTGGCTGACCTGTAGGAGTATGGATATATAATGTATTATCTGAATACATTGGCAGCATGATGGAAGGGTCAGCTAGGGAAATATTATTAAGAAGAGATTTGAATGAATCCAAGAACAGACCCCTGGGTAACACCACTAATAAGTTTGCTTAGGCTGGAAATTGATATACCAGAAGCTACCTATAATGTTCTTTTCCTAAAGTAACTAAGAAACCAGGATACCACTCTAGGTCCAAAGTTAATTGACTAGCTTATTGAGATGTAGGTTATGATTTATGTTATCAAAGATTAGTCCCATATTAAGAAAGAAACTCTCATTTGTATTATTTCATATAGTATTTGTGAATCTCCTGGTTCTGAAGCTAGACCTAAAACCATATTGTGCACCTGATAAGTGCCCACAATTTATGGTATATTCCATCACTTGACTATAGATTCATTTATTGAAAATTTTGGCAACCTAGCATAGAAAAGAACTTTATCTAAAACTGAGAGGAATTTATAATTTGGCAATTTAGTTGGAGGGATTAAAATGGAATATTTAAATTGGAAAGGGCAATCACCAGAGTTGAGATGGAGATTTAAAATGAAATCTAAATGTTTTGAGATATTTGCTACAGCCATTTTTAAAAAGTCCAGGTATAACTGGGCATGTTTGTGCTAGACCTTGAATCTAGTTTTGTCAGGTGTTTGGAAACTGATTTGCTTACTGTTTTTTTTTAAGTGGAAAGTTGGTAGGAAGCCAGTTTGGGATACGTTGGGTGGAATATTGCTGGCTGTGGTAATGTTTATAGAGATTACTGTTATGTTTCTTGTGAGAAGGAAGTCCTTAAGTCATTAAAGGTCACCGCATTTGGGGATGGCATTATTCTGTTGCAACAAGTAGCTATATGGTCTGTAAGCTGTTTGATTGCTTTACAGAAAAGTCAGGGAGCTGAGGCCATGGCTGTATTCTTTCTCTAGGAAAACAGATTTGCTGAGTTTGTAAATAACGTGTTTTCCTTAAATGCAGCTAGTTAAGGTGTAGGTTTGTTGAGGGTGTTTGATTTCCATGCAGCCCATGCCTTACCCCCTTGTCTCATGCATTTATTTCAGAGGTAAGCCAAAGGTATTTTTGTCTCTATAGTCTTCTGTTTGGCTGGGAACAGTTCGTCCTGAATCATGAGCAGCTGACTGAAAGAAAACAACTATAGGTGTTATTGATTCTGATTTCATTATAATGAAAAGGAAAATTTAAAATAAAAAAGTAAGTAGGGAAACAAGCAGAACTGAAAATGTATAACAGTGATTTTCACCACACCTTGTTTGTTTAATGCATTTTTCAAACAATTAGTCTTGATGGAAGGGAAGTAGCTAGTTATTGTGTCAGCAAAGAAGTATGCACACAGAGATTGAGTATTAGAATGTTAATACATGTCTTTTAAACTCTACCATTGAGATGGAGAGATGGTCGACATATATTTACTTAAAACCTGCTAGTGTTGTGAGGTGAGAAAAACTGGATAAAATTCATCTCCTTACACAGAAAATAAATTAGCGCATAGAATAACAGTTAAACAAGTACTGGTGCAGATATATGGGCCACTCTAGAAATAGTGAATTGTACTGTATTTCTCATGTGGGTTTATTTATAGTTATTATTTTAAATGAGAGAGGATAAAGGCAAAGTTAGAAGGCCATATGATCATACATAATTTGATTGAATGATCATAGATGGCCAACATAAAGGAAGCAGAACATAATACTTACTTATCGGTAACATAGGTAAAAGGAAACCTGCCCTTTCCCCACTGCAGTGCGATTTCGGAGTTGGTATATATAATTAGCAGGGGGTGTGGGGGGAACAGCCCCCCACATAAAGAGTGTCCAGTGTTCACCGAATCCTCCTCTTCCTTTTATTATATCTCCATTAATATGGGTATTGCTGAACCATTTCTTGTGGGTGCATAGTTTTCAGCTATTGTATTTGTTTTGCTTTCATTAATTTTGTATCCCAAAAAGACTTCAAACTCTCTCAGAATGTTCCACAACACTGACATGTCCTTTTCTGTTTTATCAGTCATAAAATAATATAATCTGCACATAAAGCCAACTTTTCTTGACTACCATACCAGTTATATCCTTGAATTACACAGTCTTTTATTTTCTTTGCCCATGGTTCTAAACACAGCGCAATTAACAAAAAGGAAATAAGACATCCCTGTCTGGTTCTCCTGCTCAAACAGAACTTATCAGAGAGGAACCTCTTGTCATTTTAATTTTCACCTCCAATCCCTCATATAGCCTCATAATCAACCTTATAATTTTATCAGTGAATGCAAATGCCTCCATTGCCCTACTCATAAAATCCCAGTTTACTCTGTTGAATGCTTTCTTTGCATCAAGACCCACCAACAATAGTGGTATTTTCTTATGTTCTGCTTCCATCTGGATCATTATTGTTTTATTAATGTTGTCAAATGTTTGCCTACCCTTCACAAAACCTCCTTGATCCACATCTTATCAATTTTGGCATCACCTTTGCTATTCTTTAGCCATTATAGACATAAACATTTTGTCTCATGGTTTAGAATTGAAATGGGCCTGTATGAAGCAGGATCTGATGGGTGTTTGTACTCTTTAGGTATTACAGCCACCGCCACTTTCTTCCAGGATGTTGCTGCTTCTCTTCCTTTTAAAATACTGTTAAACAAAACCTTCCAGATCTTTATCATTTTCTTCCATTTTAGCTTCCAAACTTCCACAGGAACATCATCTATTTCTGGGGACTTTCCTGCAGATTGTTTATACGTCGCCATGTTTACCTCATGTCGTATCCTAACTATTAGTAATTGAGCATCATCTACCTCTGACCTTGACATATTTAGTTCTTCCATAAACATTTCTATTTGTACTTTTTTTTCATTTTCACATTTCTCTGTTTTTATACAGATTTCCAAAAAATGGCTGAAATGCTTCTACAGGATCTCTTTTTATTTTTCTTGTAACAGGCTCCCTTAGCTTGGCAATAACCATTTCCATATTCTGTTGCCTGAGCCATTGAGCTAAAAGGTTTTGTGCTCTGGAGTTATTATCAAAAAACAGTTGCTTAACAGCACTCTTTCTAAACTCATGCATATTATGCTGATAGCCCCTTAGTTTCTGTTTAGCATTCTGCAATTGCACCTCTTCTTGTTCTCTGAGATTCCCCCTATTCTGCAATACTTTACCCATCCCTCTAAGTAATTCTTGTTATTTCTTAACCATATCTCTTTTTCATTTATTTCCACCCTATTTTTAAACTCCACTTTAATTTTATCACACTTCCTAGCTATATTAGCTATATTTTTCAGAAAAAATTACTATTTTTTCTAATAGCTCCCAAATAATTTTCACGACCCATTCCTTAAATTCCTCTCTTTTCAACAGATAGTTGGGGAAGTGCCAGTGTTTCATTTTTATTTCATTACCATACATTTATATTTTAGTTATTATTGGTGCGTGATCTGAAGTAGTTATTGGATGCATATCAAAACTTGTTTATTAAATGCACATGTCCCTGTGAAATATAATTTTTTTCTAGCCTGTCCCAGATTTTGTACCTTGGGTAATAATCTGCAAATTCTTTCTGAACTCCTACTGCTGAATTCAAATCCTCCATGCCAAATATTTCATAAAATTCTTCAAAAACCTACCATCTTTTGCTGCATTTTCTCTTCTAGGCCTCTCAGATACACCTTCACTGCTGCAAATCAAATTTCATTCCCCACCTGTAAGTAATATTCCCTGCTGAAAGCTTTTTATTTCTCCCAGAATTTTCTTAAGCTCCATTGTAACAGTTTTAGGTGGAATATAAATACATGTCAGCATAATCCTCCTCCCTTGCCAGGAGCCCCTTTTGCTACTACAAATCTACCATTATTGTCTTTTTTTCCCCTCCTTTATCACTAGTGGAGCTCTTCATGCAATTAATATAAGTACTCCCCTTTTTCTTTAGGTTCATAGGTTCATAGTTCATAGGTGTGTACTAGGCTAATGGCCCTGGAGCCTTTACAAACCTAGCCCATAGGATTACCCTGGCATCATGCCACTCGACCTCAGTTTCCAGTGCCTCTGTCGAGTAGAGCCACTGGAGTGATCCCCAGGGTGAATTTTCTATTTCCCATCCACTCATGAAGATTTTTCTTGAAGAGGGCCAGTGAGGTGCTCTGTTTGACATGTATGGGAAGTTTATTCCATAGCATGGGCAGTCTCTGGGTTATGAACCTGTTCCTCCAGCACATTCTGTTGATCGTGGTAATGAGGTTGAGGTCTCTGGAGCATGTGGTGCAGAGGGATTGGGATTTCTTTAGATGCAGCATTTCTAACAGAGCTGGGTCAGACATGGCTTTGTAAGTCAAGCAGAGATCGCTTCTAAGTAGGCGATATGAGACAGAAAATAGTTGAATTATTTTGAGTCTTTCCATATATGACAAGTGTTTAAGGCCTAGGATCCTCTTTGTGAGGTACTTTTGCGGCCTCTCCAGGTGTTACAAATGGGGCATTGTGCTCAATGTTTGGCCTAATGAGGGAAGAGTAGAAGGAGACAATGACATCTTTCTTCCTGGATGCAAAACCTTTAGTAATGAGATGTTCCACATAGAAGGACTTTCTGATCACAGTGGCAATGTGGTGGTCAAAAGAGAGGTTGCTGTCAACCTGTGTTCCCAGATCTCTTATAACACCTTTTGTGTTCAGTAGACTACCATCGATGTGGTAATTCATGGGAAATGGGTTTTTCCCAAAGGGGATGATGACACATTTTTTGGCATTGAGCTTAAGGCCATGGTTCTGACACCAGTCATTGGTCTCAGTAAGGCCTTTCTATAGGTTGTCAACATCACTTGGGGAGTTAATAATAGCTCCCAACTTGCAATCATCTGCAAACTTTGTCAGCCAGAGTCCCTTCGTGTTGGCTTGAACTTAGATACCAAACAGGAGAGGGCCCAAGACTGAAACCTGTGGGACTCCACTCGTGACTGGTCAGCAGTCTCACTTGGAGTCAGCTACTTTTACACTGTGGGTTCTATCTGTGAGCCAGTTTGCAACCCACCTAGTGATGTAGGGGTTGATGCCTTGCTTAGTGACTTTTTTTGTGATTCCTGAGTGGAGAATAGTATCAAAAGCCTTGGCCAGTTCAAGGTAGGCTGTATGAACCACCTTGTCTTCATCCACAGCTCTGGTGACTGACTCAGAGAAGTTGACCAGGTTGAGCAGACATGATCTACCCTTCACAAAACTAAACTGTGGGATCCAGAGTTTGGAGATGCCCTATATCCTTGTTTATTAGGTCCACGATGATGCATTTCATATTTTTGCATATCAGACTCATCAGGCTAATGGGGCAATAGTTCCCAGGGTCTGTAGTCGCTCCTCCTTTGTGGAGAGGGATGACTGTAGCAGTGCACCATTCAGTAGAGACAAAGCCTGAGGTGAGGCTGTGACTGAACAGGGCACACAGGTGAGGTGCCAGTTCACTCTGTAGTTCATGTAGAACACAGCCAGGGATATTGTCAGGCGCCATAGAAGCTTTATTCTTGGCCTTGGACAGTGCTGTTTTTTGTGGAGCAGTAATACTGAGTGCCTGGCAATCTACTGGCATTGTGATTGGTCCTTTGTGGAGAGAGAGAAGGGTAATGTTTGCACTGAATCTGTTGGCCAGTATATTGGCAGTATCTGTTGGCTCGGTATAGGAGGTACCATTGTGCAGTAGCTCAGAGCAAATCTGGGTATTGCCATGGAGATTCTTTACATAACTATAGAAAGCCTTGTGGTTGTCTTTACTATCTGCTGCAATTCTGTTTCCGTAGCTAGCTTTAGATGATTTGATGAGGGATCTCAACATTTTGTTGAGGCTGATAAGGGAGTTTTTCCAGTTTTGGAACTTCACCTTATTCTGCATTAGTTTCTTCCTTTTGTTGTAGAGTTTGTTTATGGTAGGGGACCACCAGATTGGCTTCCTTTTTTTGGAGAAGAGCATCTTAGTTATATTGGGTATGGTGAGATCCATGTATTTGTGTACATGTTCGTACAGTGCATTGGTGTATGATTCCATGGTCATGCAACTATTCTCTATTTGCATGGGTGCCATGAAGTTAGCCACCTCTGTTTTTAGGAGCCCAAAGTTAGCTTTGGAGAAGTTTTTCATGGTGGTTACCTTTGCAGGGGTGGGGGTGGGAGGGATGTGGATTTCCAAGATGATTAGTTTGTGGTTGGATCTAACCAGGGAGGAGTTGACCATTGTTGTAGAGCAATGATCACCCATGTTACTAATAACCAGGTCAAAGATGTTGCCACCTCTAGTTTGGGTAAGAATGAGCTGGTCCAGGGCATTGGAATTAGTGAATTCCAGGAAATGTTGGGCAAGTGCATTGGTACATGAGTAGGTTTCCCAGTTAATGGAGGGGTAGTTGAAGTCGCCCAGTATGACAGTGTTAGGTTGGACCCTAATATTCTCCAGGCTGCTTAGTAACATGGAGTGTGAGTCTTGGGAGATGATTGGGGACCTGTAGCAGGCTATGACCTGAATCACT
This sequence comes from Protopterus annectens, assembly GCF_019279795.1. NCBI lineage: Eukaryota > Metazoa > Chordata > Ceratodontiformes > Protopteridae > Protopterus > Protopterus annectens. The sequence goes on from NC_056745.1 coordinate 1,222,529,206, forward strand.
GTCTTACCCAATGTTAGCTGCACCTGAAGTATCTCTGATATGTTATGTTGAGCTACCAGTCTGGAAATGTGCATCCTTTATGAATATGGAAACACTACTGCCTTTGGAGCTTTGGTCCAAGTTCTGGGGCCGAAATGTGTGGAATGAGTTATAGCCTGGTAGTGCAGGGGTGCTTTTTGCTGCCTTGAACCAGGTCTCTGTTACAGCACAAATGTCAGTGTTTTCCATTTTAAAGAGTGCTTCAAGTGAGTGCATTTTCAGATTTAGACTTCTAGCATGGAGCAGCATGACCCTCAGATTGCATTTGTTTGTAGCTGTTACAGTGGTAGTTTGGTTTTTGGACCACCACCTAAAAAGGGCACTATAAGGGTGGCAAGAGCCTTAGTCAGTATCTGGAAGCCCAGGGGTGACAGATGCAGGCCATCTCTGGCAAAGCATCGAGGTCTGTAAATCATCATCCCAGACAGACAGATACTGGATCCCCTTAGAATGACACCAGAAGCTTAGCCAATTGTTGAAATCAGCCATTTTCTGCTTGTACTATGGTATCATTCTGGGTGATGGTAGGATGCTGCTCAGGGCTAGGGTCATACCCATCTGAGCTACATAATCCAAGAGCTCCTCTATGTCTCTTTTCATGTAGTCCAGGGAGGTATGTTTCAGGTCATTTACATCCACATGTACAATGACAGAATCATATTTGTACCTGTTGTTGAGGGACCTGAGTGCATGCGTGCATTATGTGGTGGATCCTGGCACCTGATAGGCAGCTGACTGTTACTTTCTCCTTATTCAACCCAGTGAGTGGGACATCAGTGTACCTCAATATCAAGTCACCTATGACTAGCGTGTGGGGCATGCTGTTTTGCCTTAGGGGCTTTGGTTGAGTGGCACACTGTTTAGGAGAGTTATGTGTCTCGTGATTAGTGTTGTGTTGTGGTAGTCGAAAACATTTCTGCCTTGGAGGTCTCTGCTGTTTGGGTAGATTTATATTGAGATCCTCTGTGACGGTGGGTGTGTGGTTTGTGTTTTTTTCTATGTGAAGGCAGTGCTGGTGTGTGTTCTGGAGGGCTATGTGTTCCATGTGGTGGGGTGCAAGTGTTGACCTTCTCTTCTTGACCAGCTATTCCAGTCTTGGCTGGAGAGTGTGTGGCTTCCAATTTGGATATATAGGTGCATCTCTCATGAGTCTGAGAGTTGGGAGGTAAGAGGAGAGGGTTGTCAGTGTACATGAGGCAGTTGCTACATTGCCTTAAGATGCCCAAGTTCACCAGGTTAATAGGAGATAGCACAGGGAACTGTCCTTTAGACATGCCTGAAGGGGTGGCTATTAATAATAAGTACTGGAGCTGTTTCCTTGTAGAACATTTAGTGCTGGCAGCGCTTTTGTGTGCTACAATAATTGCTTCAAGAAGTCTGGTAAAGTGCTAGACTAATAAGCTAGTAAATGTGCAGGAGGGGAGAGAACTAGCAGATTTAAGGGAGAAATTGAAGAGCAGACTTTGGTACCACTCAGAAGCTTACAAACAGTCCTGGATGCAGGAAATCTGATTTTGGACTACACCAGTTACAGGAAAAGTGGGAAACAAGTGCAAATGTGGGCTTTTAAACCAGAAAGTTGAAAGAGATGGAAAGTCTACCCAAACAGCCAATAAACTACAGTTTCTGGGCCAGAAACCATTCCTCTTGTGGTAGATAGGCTACCTAGTGCTTACTAGAAGGCTTCCATTCAACACAGAAAGGCTTGGGGGCTCTGAAGCTTACATACAGTCCTGAATACAGCAAATCTGTATCTGGACTAGACTAGTTACAGGAAAGGTGGGAAAAGAGCAAACGCATGTTTTTAAATAAGAAAGTTGAAAGAGATGGAAAAACTGCCCAAACAGCCTATAAACTACAATTTCTGGTCCAGAAACCACTTCTCTTGTGGCAGATAGGCTACCCAGTGCTTACCACTCCCACTGACAAGCTAGAAGGTTTCTCTCAAACACAGAAAGGCTTGGGGGGCTCAGAAGCTTACAAACAGTCCTGAATACAGAAAATCTGTATCTGTGCAAAACTAGTTATAGGAAAGCTGGGAAACAAGCACGAATGTGGGCTTTGTCCCAGATATTCCTCTGAATAACAATCCTGAAATCTTTTTTTTTTATCAAATTCACATGCTTAATTATTTCAGAATGTGTCTGTTGTAGCAAAGCTATTTGCACTCTGCATTTTAATAAGATTCACCACTCTTTCTTTTTTGCATACATCAGTGAGACCATTCACATTTAAAGATAATATGGAAAGTGTCATTATGATAAGAAGTTATTATTCCCACTGGTTATGTATAACAGATATTTTTAAATGTTTAGTTTCAGGTTTTGTGTTACGTGCATACACTAATGGTTGGCAGGTTGATCTTTTATATAGTTGTTAACTTGTCATATCCACTGGAACTTATGCAACTTCTTACAAAGGTTTTTGGTTTAATGAAAGCCCTCAAAAACCAACACCTCCAGATCACCCCCAAACCTATTAACTTAATACTAACACACAAAACTATGTACATCTTCAAATAATGAAGTTTAACCCTCCTAATAGGAACAATTTTACCAGATTGACAGCCACACTCACAGGTTTGAATTAACCTATAATGAAGGCTATCCATGCTAAGATGCATGATACAGCCCGTGTTTCTAATTTCACTAAATGCTGCCTGTTTTTGTCTTACCTTTTTCTTTGTCAGATGCAGAAAACAAATTTAATGCTTTCAGAAAGCATGATCTCCTAGCCATTGAAAGAAATATGTATTCTGTTTTTTATTGCCCCCCCCCATCAGATTGTCTTCATAGAAACATGAGAACATATTGCATTGTGAACATTTATCTGATAGAGGAAATGTTTCATTACATTCTGTGTTTTTTATTTATTTGCTTCCCCTTAAAACTTGTTATTAAATCAAGACAAAGGCCTTAATCCAGTCTTCCACCTATGCAAAAGTATGAAAAAAGCATATACATTTTTCTTTTATCATGATCTTTTTCCCAGGGTTTCTTTGATTTTTACATTGCAGTGCACACATTTGTTAAAACTGAACTAGAAGAAAGAAAAACAATGGAAAAATAGGAGTACCTGTTTACTGCAGTATCCCTAGTAAACACAAAATAACTGAAAAAAGCTTTACTTTATAGAATACAGTATATATCATGTATTATAAAAATACTGTTAAGAACAAAAGTTTGTTTTACTTACAGTTAATTCTTTCTTTTCTCTTCCCATCTTCTAAATGTTCTTCCAGACTTTAATGACATGAAGTAGGCTATTTGCTCTGGAGTCCCCTACATGTTTAACAAAGTCAAAAAAGTCCAATTTCCAGGTTTTCTTGTTACATCGTATTTCACAATGTTATTAATGCTTTGTAACCCCCCCCCCATTTATTCTTCAGTTGTTGAACTGATGGTTTTCTTCCTGTTGATCTCCATCTCCCAAATCCAGTTGCTGGTTCATTTCCTTTGTACTCCTGGTTCTTCTCTTGTGATTTTTTTCTGTCTCTTAAGCATTTTCCTTTGGAACACTGGAAAACATTTCACTGCATAGTCTCTCTACAGACTTTATTATCAGATGAATAAGAAGCAGACTCTCCTTCTGTTTGTTAGCTTACTTTGTTGGAAAAATGTATGTAATTCCTCCTTAGCATGTTCTGCATAACAAAAATGATTTTAACCCTCCAGGAAAAAAACATTCTGAAAATAGCTGCATACAGCAGCTTGAATCTCACATCTGATTCTCAACATTCCCTGATTGCTGGAATAAATTTGTTCCAGTGCAGTGAGTAATCATTTTCTACAAACAATGTACTGTCTCCCACTTTTAGTACTTTGTCCTTCAGCCACAGTCTTGTCAGAATCAATTCTTTCTGCTGGTAGGACTGCATCTTTAATACTAAAGGTCTGGGCTGCTTTCCTATGGTGAGGTTTGGAGCATATGCATAATGTGCTCTTTCACTTAACAACTCCTTCTGTGGAATTCCAGTCCAGTTGCTTATTTGTGCTTTCATAAAATTAATACAGTCTGTTCCTTCCAGTTTTTCTAGTACAGCAGAAAATCTCAGTTTTTCCATATATGCTCTGTCCTCTAATTCTACCATTTCTTGAAACATCTTTTCTTGAGCAATCATGCACTCACTTAGTCTTTTCATCATTTTGACCTGTGATTTTTGCAGTTTTATCGGCTCATCTGAATAGCTATCTAAAGCCTCTTCCATATTTTCAAGCTGTTTAATTATTAATTAATCTACTCCTTCAGTGTTTCATTTATTTTAATCAGCTCTGAATACATTTGACTTATTTTTCCTGTAGATTCCTGGAAGTCACATCCTACACCAAAGCTGGAGCTTGAACTGCTTTTTGCCGAACAGCTGCAGGATTCTTCCCATACTGTGTTTTCTCCTCAACTTTTGTGATTTATTTTCTTTCATGTTCCCTAAATTTCTTTTTTTTTAGGCATCCAAGCATTGTACTTATTAGCATGTTAATGAAATTTACCCCAGAAGACAAATGCACTGGCTGTCTTTTCTGAGTTTCTTTTTTCACACTGGGAGAGCTGAAATTAAGCTGTTATTGACTGTGCAGCCATCTTGGAAGTTATCCTTTTGGAAACTTTGCTGTGATACCGTGTTGATTTTTTTTGTTCTCATATATATCAGATTATTTTTGAAGGAAATTACTGAGGGACTAACTTCTGATTTTAAGAAAAAGTTTATTCCATAATGTTGTAAGACATTGCTCAATTTGTCTGTCGTGTTTTTCTCTGTCATTCGCCAGTCTAGAATTAGTTTCCTCATGGTACATTTCAGGATAGAAGTTATAACAGAACTATATCACAGTCATTGCCTTACAGACCAAGCAAAGGTAATTTCTAAGTAACCTTTAAGAAAGAGAATATAATAACAATTCCTTAAGTCTTTCTGCATAGTTTAAGTTTTCTAACTCTATGATTCTTCTAGTAATGTATCATTGTACTCTTTTCAAATTGTTTCATGTGGCATGTGCATGCAAACTGTAAACCAAGAAACCCAAAATCGTCGCAGATCAGCTTTATCTGGCAGCACACACTGATTAAACATTCAAAAATTTCAATGAAAGATGCTGAAATTCTCCAATGTGTTCAACATAAAGAACACACCTGCTACAGTAATAAGGGTTTACCTTTAATGTAAGGAAATACAGTTTCATGGCACTTGGGAAATGGACATAAATTATGATAAAAGAAATGTTCCAGTTATAAGAAATGAGATATTCATTAAAGATCTAGGGACAGTGATAGAGAACAATTTACATTTTGGTCAGTGTGTTATGTACCAAAAGTGAAAGATTAATATTTTGTATCCCATTTAATTCTATGTATGCATGTTTTTTTTTCAATTTGTTTTAATTAAATGTGTTGTAATACTTTTTTCCAGGATTTTTAAATAAGTTCTTTGTTAGGGCTACTTAACAAACATTTTGTTTGATTACTCTGAATTGTGGGAGGACTTGAGATATAACATTTTAATTTTGTGTGTGCACAACAGGATAATGTTTAATCTTTATGGCCTACCGGGTGAAGCTGCATTGTGACCAGTTTGGATTTATTAGTTTATGGTTTGCACATGCATACTTAACTCTGGTTATATTACAGTTAGTTTAACTGTAATTTTTTTTTCTTGGAATTTAAAACAAGTTCTGGAGTAGACCCAGGTAGCAAAGATTTTTGTTGCATTCCTTGCCTGCAGAGGGATTAAATTCTATCTGAATTCTGGGAATAGCTGATAGAATTTTTATTTAAAAATAAGCAGACCAAGACATGACTTAATTTGTGCGAGCTGTCAGATAATCCTACTCTTTGACCATTTCGGATTTTTCTTCTTTAGGCTCACCCTTTCCCTATTATACTTTTAAACTCGGTGTATTTTGAGTTGCAGGGCCCTTATATAAATTTAACTTTAGAATCTCCAGGCATTCTTACCCCATTTGTTCACTTTATTGAGTGTCCTCCACTTAGATTGTTAAAAACTTCAGTTACCCCTTTCGTATCATCTCACCCACTAGGTGCACACTGCAATTTATATAGCATACACAGACTTTTTTAGCTTGCATTTAAAATCAGCAACATTTTGGATAAGATGACTAACGTCTGGAGAGACTACAACTGCTTCTCTCAGGAACCAGAATGGATTAGTGCTACTGTTCGTTCTGGTGAGAGAAGGAGAGAAGTGGAGTGACATTGAGTCCTAACCTTCCTAGAGACTGCTGGTCACTGGAGAGTGTGAAAAATGTTTTGAATGATCCTATTTGGGATTAGTGCTGATGTTTTGCTTCTGGTGAGAGAAAGCATAGAGAGGCACTGTTTCCTAGTTATTTCTGATTAGGCAGTGTACATGTAACTTTTCTTTACTGTTCTAGTGAGAACCTCTTCATTTTAAAGTCTTGACCATTGTGCAGCTTGGTGCTTTATTGTGCTGAGCTCCTAAATGTGTTATTCAGTACATCTAACTAGATGAGTTAAAACAAGCCTGCAAAGCCACTGGTACCAAACTAGTGAGCACCAGACATCCTGTGATCAACTACTCAGGAACCATCTTGAAATCAGTGCTGTTGATTTGCTCCTGGTGAAAGAAAGAGTAGGGAGGCATTGATTCCTAGTTGTGCATGGCTGCAGTGAGACCATCACTTGAAGCAGCAGGTAAATCACTAGTGTTTCTCATTATTGACAACTACTACTTAATTCCTCTAATAATGCTTCTACTAACACCATAACAGTTTCTAACACCATGGACTAGGCCTTATCTCATACCACGAGGGTAGGGTTAGGCTGCATGCATAAAACTGCCCTTGTGGCTGCCTGGATGACAACTCTGTGATTGGATGTTACCTCACTGGAAATGAATGGGCTGGGAACAGCTCTCAACCATTGAGGAATGAATGGGCCAATAGATTGTATAGTAATGATGGTTGTCAAGCAGTAGAGCACAAAAAGTTTAATAAAAAGAGGTGAATTTTCTTTGTATGAAGCATGCAAACTGTCTGAGACTACTGTTATCTATGAACTATTTAAAGTGGGATAATGAAGTGGTTTCATAACTAAAATAAATTCCTTTCTTTGTGAAATATTATTCAAAGAAATGTATACTGTTAGTCAAAACCTAGTTTCACTTTTGTGAAAAGGGCCACCAAAATGGCAAGTTATGTAGTTAAGTTTTACTTTAAACGTATCATGTGTGTTCTGCTTTATCTGCTTGCAGCCTGTACTTGGTAGGGTCACTAACTTGAGATTTTTAAAGTTAGCTGGAAAATAATTATAGCTGTGAGTACTAGAGTATACTACATAATATGTGGCAAGCTATGATTGTTAGGATAACTGAAGTTTAATTAGTTTAAGGGAAAGGCCTTTATACTATGATCTTGTAGAGTCCACTAGATAGACAAACAATGTAAGAGTGAGTGGGGAAGCGCCATCATTAACAAGGACTGGGCAGTTAAAGTATAAGCATCAAGACTCAACACTACTGTCTTTTCTGGCAGCTTTCTCAAGAAATCCTTGAACTCTTTTCCATAATTTAAATAAAAATATTAGCTTTCAGCCTATCTTACAATTCACAAGGAGTTACTCTTTTTGGCCTCATAGAAAGAAATAAACACAAGGTTTGCTTGCTGCCCTAACCTAGAACTTTTTAAAATTCCATAAAAATATTTAAATTCAAATAACATGGCAGTTATGCACAATAAAATGTAAGACAGTTTAACAATAGAAACCAAAAAATCATATAAACACAGTACTTTGTGTTCTGCCAACTCTCGCAGGAAACCGTGAACTGTTTCCTTTACTCTAAATAAAGTTATTACCTTCTATAGCTTCGAATGATTTACATGCAGTCAGTGCCCTTGGCTACAGAGAAAGAAATATAAGGTTTGATTCCTGTCTTTTAAAACCTCATGAAAAACAATGTAAATTAAAATAAGACTACAGTTAAGTAAAAATAAAAAGAATAAACAGCAGCCAAAAAAAAGGTAATGTAAGTGCATAAACTACAAAATCAGATATACTAACAGCAGTGTGTACGTTGGCATTTCGGTTAAAAAGTCTTGGACTGTTTCCCTTATCTTGAGTAAAACGAGTAGGTGTCAGCTCTTCCTATAATTCATAGCAGTGGTACCATTACATGAACTCATTTGAAGAAGAGTATGATTTTTGTGCTGACAATATCCAGCTTTAAGTGCCTTTCCCTCAGAACATAATATCTGCTGTAGGTTAGATTACAGAAGATGTAGAATGCATCCAAGCGTGTATGACTAGTAATTGCCTTAAGCTTAACATGTCTATAAAAGTAGCCATGACTATTTGTATAACCATAAGCATGTCTAGCTGTCCTGTTTTAATATCACTTGTTTTTTATGATGGTTATAAACTACAATTTTTGAATAAGGTGAGAAACCTAGGTGTGGTACTGAACAACAGAATGACATTTAAGGATCAGGCATCACATATTGTCAAGTCATCATGATTCCATCTAAAGACCATAGTGCTTGTTAAGCACTTCTACCTTATCATTTCTGTGTTTGCTCATGTCCTGGTCTCTCCAGTCTTGAGTCTTGCAAATCCCTGTACCTAGGATTTCCTGACTCTGAACTAGACTGATTGCAGCTGGTGAAGAATTCTACATCCTAGATAGTTACTTGCACTTCTATTTACCAAAATGTTATTCTGGTTCTACTCAGCCTACACTGTCTACTCTAATGTAATAAGGAAAATGTTTTGGGCAGGGGCAGATTTGCTTGACTGCCCTATGTCATAGCACTGGCTCTATTTACTCTAACATGAATAATGGTCTCCTCACTGAAGGTTTGTTCATTGATCCGATATACACCTTTGAACAAGTAAATCACAAAACCTATTATACAAATTATTCAGTCTGTCATTCTCAGTAGAGACCATTTCCTGGTACTCAAACTATCTCAGTAATACATCAGTACAAGGTTTCATTTCCTGGTTCTCCAACTAACTAAACTAACTACAAGTTTTCTATAGAGAGCTTCTCTTGTCCTCATTTGGTACTTGAACAGCTGCCATATTTTTGGGATCTATTCTAGGATCATTCCTTTTCTCTGTTTGTATTAACTATCTACCCATCTCATATCCCTCATGGACTAATGCTTCATGAAGTCCCAGACTCCCAAATCATTCAGACTCAACTATAGGATGACCTGGAAGAACTTTGTATTTGGTTCCACCTCTTTGGTCTCCAAGTTAACACTTTAAAAAAAATCTTACCCTGTAGTGTTTGGATCTGCTGTTAAACCTCCACAAGCCTCTCCTGCTCTGAGGACCACAGAGGTAACAATTTTATACAAGTCAGTACTTATAAGTACCTGAATCGATATTACATTGGATCATCAACTCAGTTTTTACAGCCCTGTTACCAGTAATACTGCTAGAGTGTGAGGCTAGCTTAAGCAAGCCTACAAGTGCAGTATGCACAGTGCAGAGAACATTCTCAGTGTTTGTAGTTTAGTATTCTTTCCCAGAACTGTAACTATGGTGGGGTGAAGGAGGTGGCTGCCCTTGATGCAAGCCAGTTTTAAAACTTTAGAAATAGACATGTTGCCATTAAGCCTTGGGGCAATTCCAGCATCTAACTTTAGCTGTCAGTAGAATTCTCTATATTTGGTCAATGTCTCCCAAGGACTGCCCCTTGCTTTGCAATTAATCTCTTCCAGTATTAAACATTTACACAAACTGCCTTGACAAATCTTACTATGCTTAAACAGGGCATTTATTTCATTTTGGTGGGAAATATTGTAAAGGTGTTCATAAATGTATTTTGTGAACATTTGCTCTGTTTTTCTATATGAAATGTGAAATGTCACATTTCTCTCAACAAGCAATGTATACCAGCCCATTAGTTAAGCTTTTGAAAAACTGTTTTCCCTTAAACTCAGTATTTCTAGCTTTAATAAAAATATTAATATTGTTGGTCACATACTGGCATTGGGAACAAGCCTCACATTTAAACATCCCCTTCCTTTTGTTGTTAAAATTACCTCTATTTCTAAGACCTCCTTCAAATTAAAATTTCTTTTGTATACTTATCAGGGATCTGATTCCACACGAGGAATGTTGGATAAAATACCCCAGTGTTATATCATGATATTCCTAATTTTATCCATATCCTGATTATATCTAAAAATAAAATAGTTATTCTGCCCAAGACTATTGTCTGTATTTAATTTTATTAGGTTAAATTGTATTGTTGTTGTTGGTGATCCTTTCCCAAGCAGGGGTATACATTTTGTGCCACAGCCACTGATCACCTCTAGTTTGCTTTCTTTTACTAGGTCAGAAGGGTACCACCATTATAAAAATAGTTCTATAAACTCACATTCTTCCAAAAATTCTTGATATTCAGAAATCATTTGGCCAGCTCTAACCAATTGCCCCTTAATAATCCCATTATTTTGGTGAAAGGGGTATTTACTAGTATAATGAAGATAAGAGTTAGAAAAGTGTCTTTATGACTAATCTGTGACTTAAATTTCCTTCTGTCTTTCTTTCTTTGTCCTTAGTCAATTTCATATCCAAATAATTAATGTCTTCTTCTGACACCTAACATGTAAAGTTTAAAAAATTTACAGAATTTTGTAAATATACAAAGAAACCCATTAAATGCTCCATGGTATTGCTCCAGAAAATACCAATATCATCCAGGAATGAAGTATGTGTGTGTGTGTGTGTATATATATATATATATATATATATATATATATATTTACATATATTATGGCAGTCTGAAAACTGGGAATTAAAAACATAATTTGTGCTCATATGTATAACCTTGGAGAAATAAGGAAAAAGTAAATTGCTAAATATGGCATGTTCAAAACAATCACATTACTTTGTTGCCCTTGAATATGAAAAGAAGGGAGCAGGTGGTAGTTTTGAATGCCACACCATCTAATGTTTTGAATGCATATTTACTGTATATATGTATGTATATATGTATGTATATATGTGTATATATGTGTATATATATATGTGTGTGTGTGTGTGTGTGTGTGTGTATATATATATATATATATATATATATATATATATATATATTTTATATATTCAAAAGACTATTGTAATGAAGTACATCTGTGTAAAAAAGAAGTCTGCTGTTTGTGAACAGCATACTTTATGGGGTTGCTACCTTTCTCATGATTATGCAACCATGGATTTAGGATTTATAAAGAAGGGAGAGTGAGGGACAAAGCCCCCTGCAAAAATGTTTTATGATATATTGTTTAGTGCTGGTGTTTATTGCTCTTGTAATATAATGGTGCTAGAGTGCAGAAAACATTGTTGCCAGGGCTTTCACTGTGATTTCTTAAGTGACATTTGATGGAGTAGCAGTTAGTTTTATAACATGAATTCTAGAAAGACTACAGAATTTGTAGCACTTCACTCAAAGACTGATTACAGTTTATTGTATCGTTTTCAAGAATTATATGCTGACAAAAATGTGTTGGACACACCATGTTTTATATTCTCAAGTCACTATTTCACAGAGTCTCATATGAGATGATAGGATGAAGAAAGAATTTAGTGAAATTAGAAAGAAGTTATGGAAGAAGCTTGTGAAATCATCCTCAGAGCTTAGAGTTAAGTTGAAATTAGTACCATTAATCTTTGAATCTCCAGAAAAAGCCAAACATGAGTTTTAAGTATTGGGAGTATTAGACACCTAAGCCACAGTCTTGCTTTTTGGGCTCTGGGTGGTTCATACTTGTGGCTTACATTCTGGGACATTTTATATATGTATTTGTTTATTTATTTGTTCTGATTTTCCACTATGTAATCCTTCTTCCCCTTGGGTCTAGCATGCTGGGTTGCTTTTCCCTTTGGTTGTACCATTATAGATGCAACTGCAAAAGGTATGTGATTATGTATTATTAATGTATGTATTTCTAAAAAAAATGTAAATTGAAATCTTAAGTATAACCATTAGTGGTGCTCATACATATTCTAAATGCAAAAGAATAATGAAATAGATAGAAGCAAGACCGAAAAAGGTTATGCTACTGCAAGAAACACACTTTAATAAGAGTATATGTGTGAAGATATTTAGTAAACATAAATGGATTAACAAGTTAATCAACAATTTTGTATCTGATAAATTCATCAGGTAGTGCAGTTGTGCTTAAAATTGATTATGAATGTATAGTCAATAAAGTTATTAATGAAATTAAGGGTATGATAATTGCTGTTACTTTAGCAAAACAAGGTCATAAGTTCATAGTAGTATCTGTTTATGGTCCATTTCAAGAATATAATTGTTTTTATTGTATAACCTGTGTACCACAAGAAATTGGTAATGTTTCAGTGACAAAAGAGAGGAATGGAATGCTATTCTTGATAAAGATCTGGATAGATTGGTCCCTTCATTTACTGCATGGCAGACTGCTGAAGTAATTTACTGAGCAAGATCATTTAATGGATACATGGAGAAAAAATGATAAACAGAGACAATATACATGCATATCACAAAACAATAAATTGTCTTCACAAATTACTTTTGATTTCTAGTAATCTAATACAGTGTTCCTCGGATAATAAGTTAATACGTCCATTTATGAACAGTATGGTGATCAAACTTAGCTTAGCTATTAGTGTTCATAAAATAAGATAAGAGAAAAATGTATGTTAAATGGTTTTAGTGTAATGAGCTTTATGATATAACAGCATAATGAGTTCTGCGGTCTTCGTGTGTTATAAATTTGATGGTTTTAAGACTCATGCTTATAGCTGTATGCTTACTTGTTTCACACATATTTCACAAATATTAGATAGTAATATAACTTAAACATTGTTTATCTAAGCTACTTGTTATTAATTATGATAAATTGTGGAAGGAAAAGTTACGATTAGGGAAAATTATGAATATGAGAAGCAGGTTATTAGAAGTAAATATAAATGTTCAAATTATTTTCTTTTTGCCAAAAAGTAAAATGTTGGCTTCCCAGTGATGAGTGCAGTATATAAAAAATGCAATTTTTAGAGAAAAAAAATGTAAAAAGGGAAGGATTAGAGAATGATTACATATGTATTGAATGAATATTTTTATGAATTAAACTATAAAAAATGGTCATATAATGCAACATTATTCTTAAAATGTTGATCCTTCCATCGATGTTATTTCCTTTGCAAAATCTGCTTTCTCCTCCCTCAGTCAGTTGGTACAATAAAGTTGAGAGTGATTTATCAAATGTTTATGGAGAGTTCTTGGAAGGTTGTCTATGCAAGCTCTGATCTAGGTAGGTTGTCTTCATCAGATATTTTTAAGTATTTAAGTATATTGCTGCTATTAATTTTTTGAACAGCATAAATATTCACTATAATGATCTTCTGTTTATACATTTATAAGTTATGTAGCCAATAAAACTAGTACTCCCTTGTTTGGATATTATAAACATTCACATCACTTTTCATTTTTAGTCTGAGATTTGATCTGTATTAGAAAGAAGTATTAGAAATGGCTAAATATGTTAAAATACCATGGAAAAATGATAAAATTTAAAGATTTCCCATTATGTAAATATTTTCTTGAAATTGTAAACATTAATTGGATGGCATATATTTCAGTGGATAACCAGAAATGTGTGTTAATAAATAAGTTACATGAAAAGTTGAAAGCTTTTTTTTTTTTACTTGTGATCAGGTGAAAGAGAAACCATTTGTTTTTAATAGGAAAAAAAAAACAAATAACTATGATTTATAAAGTATTACAGAGTAGCAACACATTAGACACTATCCAAGGAAAGGTAGGTAGAATAATGCATTTAATATACAATTTGAGTTTGAAAAATAATTCTTTAAGAAATATAAGTAAAGTTCATGTTTCTATTCAAAATGCTACTATACAATATTAAATTATGTTGGATTTCTATTTTGCCGCAGAGGTTATTTTTGATAAAATTATATGACAAATACAGAGTGTTGGCATTGTCAGAATGATTCTGCTCATCAATATTATTATTGATGGAACTCCCAAAAATGCATTAATACTGCAAAAAATGTATGAATGGGTCTCTATGATTTTTTGTAAAATATATTTCTTCTATTGTAGAGATGTTATAAGAAATGATAGAAGTTATTAAATATAAACTAAGGAAAAAAATATTGTATTTGGGGCAAGGGTCCCTTAAACTAAGATATTACAGAATTAAAGATCTTCACCAATGTTGGAGTTTGAGTTTAGTGAATGGGGAACCTTTTTTTAAATGTGCTGAAATTCAAGAAAGCATTAACACATGAATGCATATTATGTACATTTGCTTTCTTTTGTTGTTGTTCCATTTTTATCTTCTTTTATTTTCACCCATGCATTTATTCATTGTGCAATTAATTATGTTTGCTTTTTATGTAAAAAAAAAAAAAAAAATTTCCAACATTTTGCTATACTTTGCTACTGTATGTGTAATTTCTCCAGTGTATTTTTTCATTCACTATGGTCCCACTGCCTTTTAAAAAATTGCTGCTATTGCAGCCAATTAATCCATTTAGTCTCCCTTTTGCTGGGGTGATAGCTGACTGAGGCACTGTAACTAAAGCAACTATTGGGGGGGGGGTCTGTTGGACTGTTAACTCCCATGCATGCTCATTCATGTCCAATCAGTTTGCAGGCAATCAGCATTTGTGATGCAGGCCAACCTCCTTGTGATGTAATGAATTGGTCCTGTCCCCCTTATTCACATATCCAACAGGGATTTTACTGTAGAGTGTCTGCTCATGAGCACACATCCCTTCCCTCTCCAACCAAAGAGGGACAAGCAACCTTGAGACTTGCCATTCTTATCCTTCCCCAGGTCAGCTTCAGTAGAAGCCAGAGCCACTATTTACTCTTGTGTCAGCTGGGCCATAGCCAGGTATTTTCCCTCTATGTCAGTGGAGTTGGGATTGACTGCAGTTTTGGATGCTGGTTGAAATTCCAAGGACATAATTGTGAATCTCAGAACAGTGAATCTGCAAAAGGAATGTGACAAAGCATATACAAAATCAAAGTAGTAGTATCTTGGAGTAATCCCCTTGCTCAGAGGTATGACAGTGTTTGAATCAATATATAGAAATAGAAGGGGTCTGAGGGTACAGACACCCCCGTTAAGGTTGCAGAGAGTGAAGTTTTCCTGCAAAAATGCTTAAAAGATATGAAAACAAGTTTAGGAATTTGCTGTTTTTATTCAGTTCACCATTTTGTTTCTAAATGTCAGGTTAAACAGTATTGGATTTTGCACTTTTGATAGGGAGCCATATCCGTCTTGTTATGCTATTGCATGTATAGTGCTGGACTGTTACAGCTGTTTTGCAGGGAATATGGCTCTGTATTTTGCACTGCTGATATTCTACTGTATCTCATGTTACTAGTTGTTTTCATGGAGCCAGAGTGGAAGAAGAACTTGGTTTTAGAGCTCAATGTGGTGAAAATATATTATTTCAAATTTACCATATCAGAATAGCCCTAATTCACCATATAAAGAGAACAGTCCTTTTTCTTCTGTTTTGGTGGCTTTTGAATTGATTATGTTAGAGAGGGAGGGTGCATGGGGTTTCCCCTTATTTGGGGGTGCAGGGGGGAAAAGACTCTGACATAAACTAATTTTTATCAATCTTTTTTTCCAATTGTGATGTCAGTGAACTGTGTTATTGTACTGAGACACCTGTTGACCATAAACCAATGTTTATAGGAATGACATCTTGAATGACAACATTCATACAACATTCATAGACTTATACTGAATTCAGAATTACTATTCACGTTATGCTGCATGCATATGTAAGCTGCAATGTGGTCTGTCAAATACAATTTAATAACTCTTGGTTAAGTGAACACACAACTTGTTACTGCTTAATCGCATTGCTATATTGTTGCTATATTCTGACAATTTGGAATTGTGTCATGTACATTGTTGTTTAGTATGTTGATCTGTTTATTACCTTTTGTTCCGGGGGCCTACTGTGTACATCACAATACAATGAAAACACTGTTAGCACATAGCTTTATGTTGCAATGTTCTCTGTTTTCTTTCAGTTTACTGCTGATATTGTATCGGTGACTACCAAAGTGAAGCTTTAGGCATCAGCTGCATTTCATACTGTACCTCTTCAAGCAAGTGGAGTTCCTTAAAATAAAGTTGCTGTCCACTTAGGGTTGTAGTAGAAAACTGAAAGTAGGAAAATATGAGATTAGCATAGTGTGGCATCAAACAATAATGTAGATCAATGTGACATAATGAGATCATCATACGAACACCTGAATAGTCATGACATTCCAGCACTCTAAAAGGAAAACATATCAGCACTACATCACAGCTATACACTCTGAATACACACACACACACACACACACACACACACACACACACACACACACACACACACACACACACACACACACACACACCATGGTACCTAAAAGAACAATGTACTAACAGCTGCTTTGTTCTTCCTCCTCATGACTATAGACATGAGGACAGAATAACATTTACATGATCTTTTTTGGATAAGGTACTTTTTAAAAGTTAAATGAGAGTGTGTGTGTGTGTGTGTGTGTGTGTGTGTGTGTGTGTGTGTGTGTGTGTGTGTGTCTTATTGTGTTTTATAAGTGCTTAAAACGCTCAAAGTGAAAGAATAAAGTGCATATTTGTAATAAAATATGTGTGACAAAGTGGAAACATTTTGAAATGCAAGTGTTTTGTAGAAATACGATGTTGTGATGGTCTGCAGCAATTTTGGAGCTTTGGCATGACCCTTTTAGGGAAAGCAGATCTAATGATATTGACGATTTCAAGTGGTAGTCTGTAATGATATTGAACTGCACCAGACATTTGCCACTTCCCAGAGATTTGCATCAGAAATGAGAAAATATTTAGTCATATACTGGACATTTGTAAACTGGGCCTTGATATGAAATTTGACATTATGCACTGAGGCTCTGTGCTGTACCTTTTTATAGTTTAGACCTCATATCTTGCTCTGGTATGTACCGGTACTATGGTTTCAGAAATTCCATAGTTTATATTGCAATGAGTTCATATACCTTCTATTTCAAGCATTGTGAAATGTGCTGTAATATAACAGAAAAAAACATCAAGCAGTTATATTAAGGACGTGGCACAAGCTACATATCCTAGTGAAATATTTAATGAAGGAAGGGACAGCATCTGTTAAGCAAGAAATGATCCCATTAAAGCTGTTCTGTTTGATCTGCATGATTAACTGTTACTGTAATTTATTAACTGATGGTGCAATTGAAGCTCTGTGTACTAGAACTAACCTTATTTGTTCATAGTACTGACTGAGAATATTATGGGTGCTATGTAGAGCTGTACTGGAGAAGGGAGCTCACCTGACTGAACTTTAAGGGAGTAGTGTGCCACAATTGGTGCTTTTTTAGCATTAAAACCGCCAGCCTACCTGCTTTGCGGGATCCTTATAGTGCCATCATTTTTTACAAAAGTGATTATAAAATTGCAATCTTTCACTGCCAGAAAGTGCAAGCATGGCTTTTTGATCACACTTCTGTACATGGGCAAAGTATGCCTGCAATGGCTATGCATTTTTGCCCTTAGTATTCTGATTTGCTTTGTTTTGCACTGTAAATACAAACATGGATCAAATTAAGGTCTGCAGTTTAACAAAAATAGTTTTCAGGCGCCTTCTTGTGGCAGAAGAAAGTTCACAGGCTAGCTGTGGGCATTACATGCTACTGAGGCTAAATTTAAATGTGTTACAGTTCGTTGGCATGTTGTACTGATCTTTGTTACTTATTTCCTATGTTATAAATAAAGTGACTTAGAGTGAAGTTGCATATGTCACGGCATCAGAGCAGTCTGCATTGTATAAATGCAGGCATTTAGAACCTTAGCTCCCTGTTTACAATCTAGTCCCCCATTTCCATTGCACTTTAATAGTCAGTACTTGAACAAAGAGGCTCTGGGTTGCCCAGGGTGGCACATCGCACTTTATGTGTAGACTTAGATTGTTTGTTTTACACAGTGAAGTTAACTCTAGGTGGCACATCTTCATGTTGTAGACAGATAGCACCTCCAGTAAGTCAACTCCAAACTCATAGGCACAACTCCCCCTATAGCCTACACTGGTAATCATTTGGAGCCATGGATTTGCACTTTGCAGCTGTCTCTGTAGCCAGCCTGGTTGAAATGGTCAAACCAATACTATATAGCTAGTGTCTCATGTTTACTGACAGCACTTACTACTTAAACTAGTGGATACGGTGTGTGAGCAATGTAGTTATATAAGAAGGACAAATACGAACAAGAGTGCTGCATGGAAAAAGCAGAAAATAACATGAAACTGGGACAAAGTAAAAGAAGGGACGGAGCCTGAGTACAGCTGGAAAAAGTGAAGCTGATAATCAAGCAAGAAGAGCAAGTGGAGCAGAGAGACATGAAAGATGGAAAAAGGATCAGCTCAACAAGAAACTAGAAACAGATACAATGAAATGAGTGAGAAAAATGATAGGGAAGTGGGGTGGGGCATGGCAGCATTGCTACACCAGAAAACAAAATGTATTAGATCAGTGTAGATGGACATGCATAGAGAATCAGGAATTATGGAGCACATAAAGGATAGAAACACAAAGGAGGAGTCTAAGGAGAATGTAAAGGAGAAGTTACTATATAAGGATAAAGTGGGAGGGAGGAGGCTGTTGGTAGAGCAGATAATGGGATTTTTTCAGAGGATTCTTTTTTTACAAGGGTATGAGGTTATAGTTAACAAACTGAAGCAAACTGATGCCAAACTGGAAAAAAATGCCTGCAAGAATTCAGAAAATGAATGGAAAGAATGTACGTGATTGTGTGTGTTTTTGTGTGAGCAAGTAATCTGAAGAATGAACAGTCAATGTCATGAAAAACAGAGCATCTAAACTAACCAAAATTCAAAACAAGGTAGGGAGTCATGCAGCTTATCTGAGGTACTTCCATGAGCATGTACAGAATAAGGAAGACAGAAATGGAATTTGTATCTGTATTTGATGAAGTTCCCTGCTAATTGAGACCAGAACGAAAGAGCTTATACCTGTGGATTAATAAAATGATTTTGTGTGGATTTACAGCCTGAGGTCTGACATTTGTGCCAATCATTTTTTGTTCTGCGTTTTTTCCTGGTTTGTTTGAATTTTGAAGAAAACTAGGGATTGCCTGCATCTATGGGAGTGGGTGGAAATGCTGAACAAAACTATAAATAGGGAGACTTCCAAGATGGCTACACACTGAGTGACAGCTTAATTTCAGCTCTCCCAGTATGAAAGCAGAAACTCAAAAATGAGAGCCAGTGAATTTGTCTTTTGGGTAAATGTCAGTTACTGCCTAGTAAGTGCATTGCCTAGATGCTAGCAAATAAGAAATTTAGAGAACCTGAAAGAAAATCAACCCCAAAAGATGAGGAGAAAACACTGATTGGGAAGAATCCTGCAGCTCTTCATGACTTTCAGTAATCTACAGGAAAAAATAAGTCAAATTTACTCAGAGTTGATTAAAATAAACAAAACACAGGAGGAATACATCAACTCTAATAACAAAAGGCTGGAGAAAATGGAAGAAGCTTTAAACAGATTTTCAGGTGAGCTGATAAAGCTGCAAAAATCAGAGGTCAAAATGAAGAAAAGGCTGGCTGAGTATGAGATGGCTCAAGAAGAGATATTTCAAAAAATGATAGAATTAGAAGACAGAACATGTAGGGAAAACTTGAGATTGTCAGTTATACAAGAGAAACTGGAAGTAACAGACTACGTTACTTTTATGAAAGCACAAATAATCAACTGGACTGGTATTCCACAGTTGGAGTTGTTAATTGAAAGGGAATATATTGTGTATGCTCCACACCTGGTCATAAGAAAGCAGCCAAGACCTCTAATAGTAAATATGAAATCTTACCAGCAGAAATAGTTGATTCTGACAAAACTGTGGCATTAAGACAAAGAACTAATATCTGGATACAATAGAGTGCTTGTGGAAAATGATTACTCACTGTACACCAGGCAGAAGAGGAGTAAATTTATTCCATCAATCAAGGAATGTCATAGGTTCATAGCCAAGTACTAGGCTAGCTGCTCTCACTAGCCATTTTAAGTCTAGCCAATTTCCCTTGATGAAAGGATGTACAAACCTCCAGACTGGTAGCCCAACATAACGCACCTGAGATACTTCAGGTGCAGCTAACATTGGGTAAGACAGCGATTCAGGTCATAGCCTGCTGTAGGTCCCCAACCATGTCCCAAGATTCACACTCCACATTCCTAAGCACCCTGGAGAATATTAGAGTCCAACCTAACACTCTCATACTGGGTGACTTCAACTACCCCTCCATTAACTGGGAAAACTACTCATGTACCAATAGACTTGCCCAATGCTTTCCTGAATTCATTAATTCCAATGCCCTTGACCAGCTCATTCTTACCCCCACTAGAGGTAGCAACATCCTTGAACTGGTTATTACTAACATGGGTGACCATTGCTGTACACCAATAGTCAACTCCTCCCTTGTTAGATCTGACCACAAACTAATCACCTTGGAAATCCACATCCCTTCCACCCAGCCCAACAAAGGTAACCACCATGAAAAACTTCTCCAACGCTAACTTTGGGCTACTAAAAACAGAGGTGGCTAACTTCACGGCACCCAGGCAAATGGAGAATAGTTACATGACCACCAAATCATACACCAGTGCACTGTACAAACACTTACACAAATGCATGGATCTCGCCATACCCAATAGAACCAAGACGCTTTCTTCAAAAAACAGGAAACCAATCTGGTGGTCCCCCTGCCATAAACAAACTCTGCAAAAGAAGGGGGAAACTGATGCGGAATAAGGTGAAATCCCAAGACTGGAAGAGCTTCCTTATCAGCCTCAATAAAAGGTTGAGATTCCCCATCAAATCTTCTAAAGCTAGCTATGAAAACAGAATTGCAGCAGATAGTAAAGACAACCACAAGGCCTTTTATAGTTATGTAAAAAATCTCCATGGCAATACCCATGTTTGCTCCGAGCTACTGCACAATGGTACCTGCTATACTGAGCCAACAGATATTGCCAATGTACTGGCCGACAGACTCCCTGCTAACTTTACCCCCCCCCCCAAAGGACCAATCACAATACCAGTAGCTTGCCAAGCACCCAGTATTATTGTTGCACAGGTTAAAACAGCACTGTCCAAGGCCAAGAATACAGCTTCTATGGGACATGACAATATCCCTGGCTGTGTTCTACATGAACTACAGAGTGAATTGGTACCTCATGTGTGTGCCCTGTTCAATCACAGCCTCACCTCAGGCTTTGTCCCTACCGAATGGCACACTGCTACAGTCATCCCTTTCCACAAAGGAGGATTGACTACAGACCCCAGGAATTATCGCCCCATTAGCCTGATGAGTCTGATATGCAAAGTTATGGAACACATCATCATGGACCTAATAAACAAGGATATAGGTAATCTCCAAACTCTGGATCTTACACAATTTGGTTTTGTGATGGGTAGATCATGCCTGCTCAACTTGGTTGACTTCTTTGAGTCAGTCACCAGAGCTGTGGATGAAGGCAAGGTGGTTCATACAGCCTACCTTGATCTGACCAAGACTTTTGATACCATTCCCCACTCAGGAATCATAGAAAAACTCACTAAGCTAGGCATCAACCCCTATATCACTAGGTGGGTTGCAAACTGGCTCACAGATAGAACCCACAGTGTGAAAGTAGCTGACTCCAAGTCAGACTGCCAACCAGTCATGGGCTTCGGTCCTGGGGCCTCACCTGTTTGGTATATAGTTCTCTGATGTCCAGGCCAACACGAAGGGGCTCTGGCTGACAAAGTTCACAGACTATTGCAGGTTGGGAGCTATTATTAACTCCACAAGTGATGTTGACATCCTACAGAAAGGCCTCAATGACACCAATGACTGGTATCAGAACCATGGCCTTAAGCTCAATGCCAAAAAATTGAAAATGAAATGATCGACCAAATAAACACCACCGGCACACGTCCAGGAAGCAGTGTAGGGAACGTAGCTAGAACAGCAGCCTTTCAATGCACAAAACAATCCACTAAAAATCCACAAACGAAGCTAATAAAGCAACTACTTTATTGCACGATCCACTAGACAAGTACAAACACTAGTTAAGCGCTTTCATCTGCCATGCGCAGACTTCATCAAAACTAGTGCATCCACCATTACAACATATTTAAACAAGACTTGGCGCCAAAAACAAAATAGCTTCCTTAAAGACACAGTGTAACAAATCTTCTCTAGATATACGTAGTCAGTACAATAAATATATAGTACTTCTTACAATTACCCTGGTTAAAAACTTAAAATGTGTTGATTGAAAAAACACTTATAAAAACACTTAAAAAACACTTATAAAAAGTACATATATAAATATTGAAAATACTTCATGAACAACTATACAACTGATTTAATAACTGGAAATCGTTGTTTGCAAGTATTAAGACATACTATTACTTAGAATCCATGATCAAAAAAGGTTTAATACTGATATATTCATTGATACCTGGACTCCTAGTAGCATCTGTCAGCATCTGCCATTTACTTTCCTTACATGCTAATCTTGTTTTCCAATCGCCTCCATATAATAAATCCGGCTCTTGGTCTATAATAATAAATGAGAATGTATGATGTTCCCCATGCTCATAAATATGTTTATATAGGGCATTTTTACAATCTTTGATCTGTATCCTATAATAATGTTCGTAAATGCGTTTCTTTAACCGCCTCTCTGTTTTGCCTATATAATAGGCTGAACATGCCTTACACAAGGCTAGATAAACTATTTTTTTTGTATTGCAATTTCCACCTCTACTTCTAATCAATGTATGATTTACATCACCCAAAATAACATTGGTGCTCTCATTGATGTATCTACACTGATTACATCTTCCGCATTTCTTAGTTGTTATAATTCCTTGTTTCGTGTATGTCTTATTGTAACTTGCTTTTTCTAACAATCTTTTAATATTAGGTCCAGTTTTAAATACTATCTTAGGTTGATTTCCTAAAATTAGTTTATTGGGCTCTGATAATGTTATCATATCCCAATGTCTATTTAATATTTCTTTTAACCTATTTGTGTATGGTGTGTAGGTAATTACACAGACTCTTCCCTTGTAATACTGGTTGACACTGTTTTTCTCTTTTATGTTTAAAGCGTTACCCAACAACGGCATATATTAATGACCCCATTGTGTTTTAACATATTCAATGGTGTCATCTAACATTCCTATCGGATATCCTCTATTCATAAATAAATTATGGATTAACTTCGTTTCATTTTCCATCTGTTCTTTACTCAAAGACATCCTTGCACCCCGAATACATTGTCCTTTAACTATATTTTTAAATATGTATGGGGGGTGTTTGCTAGTAAAATATAAATATTCATTGGAAAAAGTGTTTTTCCTGTGGACTCTAGAAGAAAACCCTTCCTTGGTTTGACTGATGTATATGTCCAAGTATGCAATACCACGATTGCTAATTTTACGTGTGAATTTAAGAAATTGTGTCGTTCCATTAATATAATCCAAAAAATTCTTTATATTTTCATATGATCCATTCCATAAAATAAAAATGTCGTCAAGAAATCTTGCATAAAAAACTATATTGGAATGGTATTCACTGTTAAATACAAACTCATTTTCCCAATCAGACATGACTAGGTTGGCAAATATAGGGGCGCATGATGCGCCCATAGCAACTCCTTTGCTCCGTCTAAAATATTCACCTTCAAATGTTATATAGTTATGATCAAACACCAAACCCATTATATCTAGTATAAGTACAATTTTGTCCCAGCCTAACTGAGAATATTTTCTTAAGCTGTTTCCAAACCTTTCAAGTCCTTCTTCTTTAGGAATGCTGGAAAAAAGGTCACATACATCTATGGTAACAAAAATTAATTGATCTGTCCACAATTCTGGTCTCAATTTTCCCAAAAAATCCCAGGAATCTTTAATCAGATGAGGTATATTGTGATATATATGTTTTGTCCATCTATCTATAGTTAATCCTATATTATACGTTTTAGATCTAGATCCCGAGATTATTGGTCTAAATGGAGGTTTCCCAATGGACTTATGTACCTTCGGTATACCTACTATATGTGCCATTACTGGATACTCTACCTTCAAAAATTCATATAATTCCTGAGTAATTCTGTTATCAATTAAATATTCCTCTATGGTTAAATCAATTCTCCTATATCCTATATTAATTTGATTGATTGAGACTGTCTCATAATTTCCTGACTCATATAATATGTTGTATATTTCTGCATTGTATGCTGAGTTGGTAAATAATACAACACCCCTTCCTTTGTCGGGTTTCATGATTCTTATGTCTTTGTTATTGATAAGCTCATTTAAACATTTCCTTTCTTTAATAGTAATATTATCTTCCAGTATTTTGTTGTTTGATCTATTTATTTCTTTATTTAGCCAGTATAATTCCTTGCACACCATCTTCTCATAGTTGTTCACATGTATATTACTAATGGGCATATATGTACTTTTTTTCTTTAATTCTGTTTCCACATATGTCCTATTATCGTCCTTTTTTCTTCTCAAATTATAAATCTAAGTTGAGTCTCCTACTAAATAATTTGATTTCCTTAATATGATCCACTAAATTAAATTTGTTAGATGGTATGAATTTCATACCCTTACTCAATAATTGATAAAATTCCTCCTTAATATTGAACTCGGTGTAATTGAAAACCTTAAAGCCTTTATATGTGCTCATAATATGATGCTTCTCAAGATGATTACTATCTTCCCCACAATCGTCAAATCCTTCTGACACTAAACCTTGTTCATTGTATAATCCATAACTCTCCATATTCTTGGTTTGTGATATATTCATCTGCTCAAATACATCCTTCATTTGTATCTCTTGTTCCATTGTGTATAATATTTCTTGTATATTGGATGGAACCTGCCTCCTTGAAAATTCTCTTCTTTGTGTTTCTCTCGAATCCCTATGACTAATATATCTTTCTTTCAACTGTAATTTTCTATCATGTGGCTATATATATGCTTTGTGTTGTCTATAAGTTTCTATATCACGTTCAATCTTTCTATTTTTTCTAGAGAAAACACTATCTGCTTTAGTATCAGCTAAGTAAAACTGCTTGTGATAAAAATCACTCCATAAATCAAAATCTGGATGTTGTACTATAATTCCATTGATACTTTCTACTTCATCGACAAGTACAGACAATTTTTCATCATAACATTTTATAAGTAATTTCATTTACATATAGCCAAATTCATCAAATAAATTATTAAATTCAGTTATCACATTCTCATTATATTCCATTCCCATAGGTAGTTTGAAAAATCTCAAACCTTTGGGTACAATTTGAGAATGAATACATTTGGTGAGATATGCATTGTCAACTTTAACATTTTTAATCTGTATCAATTTATTCCCTAAATTGTATATCATGTTCTTAATTGTATCCTTCTCTCCAGTAGCATATCTTACTTTATTAAAAGGAGATTGATGTATTTTATCAAATTCATAGTCATTCATTAAAAATTGATCAATCACTTCATTGTTGGAACGTACTATCTTATGAGAATTGTGATTATTCTCATTCCTATGCTCGGACCTAGTGTCCTGACATAGACTGGATAATTTGTTTTTAACAGTACCGTTAGTGTTCCGCTTTTTGTGTTCTTGCAATAGTTGAATAGGTTTTTAGCGGTTTATTTGGTTCATGGATTCTAAGTAATAGTATGTCTTAATACTTGCTCTTAATACTTGCAAACAACGATTTCCAGTTATTAAATCAGTTGTATAGTTGTTCATGAAGTATTTTCAATATTTATATATGTACTTTTTATAAGTGTTTTTTAAGTGTTTTTATAAGTGTTTTTTCAATCAACACATTTTAAGTTTTTAACCAGGGTAATTGTAAGAAGTACTATATATTTATTATACTGACTACATATATCTAGAGAAGATTTTTTACATTGTGTCTTTAAGAAAGCTATTTTGTTTTTGGCGCCAAGTCTTGTTTAAATATTTTGTAATTGTGGATGCACTAGTTCTGATGAAGTCTGCGCATGGCAGATGAAAGCGCTTAACTAGTGTTTGTACTTGTCTAGTGGATCGTGCAATAAAGTAGTTGCTTTATTAGCTTTGTTTGTGGATTTTTAGTGGATTGTTTTGTGCATTGAAAGGCTGTTGTTCTAGATACGTTCCCTACACTGCTTCCTGGACGTGTGCCGGTGGTGTTTATTTGGTCAATGCCAAAAAATGTGTTGCCATCCCCCTTGGGAAAAAACAGGTTCCCTTGAATTACCACATTGATGGTAGTCCACTGAACACAGAAGGTGTTATAAGAGATCTGGGAACATAGGTTGACAGCAACCTCTCTTTTGACCACCACATTGCCATTGTGGTCAGAAATGCATTCTGTGTGGCACATCTCATTACTAAGGGTTTTGCATCCAGAAGAAAGAGGTCATTGCCTCCCTCTACTCTTCCCTCATTAGGTCAATCATCATGTACAGTGCCCCATTTGGCATGTACCTCACTAGACACCTGCAACAACTGGAGAGGCCACAAAAGTACCTCACAAAGAGGATCATAGGCCTTAAACACTTGTCCTATATGGGCAGACTCAAAAAACTCCCAACTATTCTCTGTCTCATATCGCCTACTTAGAGGCGATCTCTGCTTGACTTACAAAGCCATGTCTGACCCAGCTCTGTTAGAAATGCTACATCTAAAGAAATCCCAATCCCTCCATACCACATGCTCCAGAGACCTCAACCTCATTGCCACAATCAACAGAACATGCTGGTGGGACAGTTTCATAACCCAGAGACTGCTCATGCTATGGAATAGACTTCCCATACATGTCAAGCAGAGCACCTTACTGGCTCTCTTCATGAGAAATCTTGATGAGTGGATGGGAAATAGAAAATTAATCTCAGGGATCACTCTAGTGGCTCTACTCAACAGAGGCACTAGGAACTAAGGTAGGGTGGCACGATGCCAGGTTAATCTTATGGGCTAGGCTTGTAAAGACTCCAGGACCATTAGCCTAGTACACACCTATGAACCTATGCATCTATGAAAATCATACTCTGTACCTTTTGTATATGAGGTAAACACCTTAACCATTATGCCAAACCCCAACCCCTGAAAGCTCTACTTGTATCAAGATTATGTCACCCCAAATCAAAAGGCAGGTTTTAGATTCAAGCTGCTGTATCCAGCCAGGGGTGGCTTGTGCTATAGGACTGCAAGACTGCAGCCCCCCACCTGTAGAAGAAAAGAATAAAGAAATAAAATATGAAATACAAAAGTAAAAAAAATATATATGAAATACAAAAGTAAAAAAAAAAAAATAATGAGTCCCAGAACTTCATGCATGTGAGCATGGAGTTCCTGGTACTCAGAACTACAGACTGCTGCATTAGGCAGTCTGGATAGGGGAGAAAGGCATTTCTGCTCTGCAGCTCCAGAAGTCTGTGCAGTGACAGTCGCACAGAATGGAAGGACACCGGACTGCATCACCCACAGGCTGGAGCCTGCAGCCTGCTCTCGCGGAGCCAGGAAACCCCAGCCTACTCTCGGAGCCAACCAAGAAACCCCAGTCTCGGAGCCAACGCAGGCTAAGGAAACCAGCTGCTGCAACTGGATTAATGTGGCCGTTAGCTTTGTGGGCTAAGCCATTGATTCTGTGGATTATTCAGTGAAGGCGACCAGCCATTGATTCTGCTGTGGAGTATTCAGGTAAGGTGTGTGTGTGTGTGTGTGTGTGTGTGTGTGTGTGTGTGTGTGTGTGTGTGTGTGTGTGTGTGTGTGTGAAATGCCCCAGTTGCTATATACTGGTGGCTAGAGAACACATGGTGGTGGGTAGAGAATACTCAGATGTGATCCCTGTACCTTGGGTGCAGGTGGAAAGGGCCTGAAATCCCTACCCACTACCATTTGTAAAAAGTTTGCAGATTTTTGACTCACATTTGTTCTGGTCCTCATAAAATCTGTGGTTTCTGTATGTTTGTTTTAACTTGCAAAGTCAGTAGTGCAGTGGTGCACTGGTAGCATTGTTGCCTGAGAGCTACAGGTTTTCTGGTTTGATTCTTGGCTGTGGTACCTTCTGTGTGGAGTCTGCATGTCCTCCCATCTTACAAAGACATGTCTGGAGTGTTTGTCCCTGCTCTGCTGAAAATTGGCTTTTGTTCCAAGTCAGACTTTCCTGGTTAACAAATGTTAAATAAAAACAGGCATTTGAATTCAGACTTCATATTCTTCAGAAAGTACATGGTAACACAAAACCTTTTATTACAGCAATTTTCTAAGTTTATAACATGGATATTTGAAATCTGTCCCTATTTTTGGGACTGTATTCCCCCATTATTGGCTTCATCCAGGTTTTCTGTGATAAGGTTGAGAGCTATGGTGAGAACCGAATTCACTGAATAGGTTTGGGGCCTGTATTCCCCCATTACTGGTTTTGTCCACATGTTTTTTGCTATGAGGTTGAGAGCTATGGTGAGAACTGAATTCACTAAATGGTAGCTATTTAAGTTTCAGTCTTCCTCTCTTTCACAAAACAGCTGATTTGGCATAGTGGTATGTTGCTCTGACTGTTTTGCACAGGGTCCCCTGGGTTCAAGACTTGGCAGTGAAATGTATGGTGGTAACCCAGCATTTTGTTCTAGCAACTTTCCAACATTATACAAGCAATAATGTCAGATGTCTTAAAACTCACATTAAGGAACATGTTTACAATATAAATGCTCGAAATGAAACTAGTGCTTTATTTAAACATTCTTTAAATTGTAAAAATTTTAAAAATTTTTTATTTACTGTCCTAGAGGTGGTTCAATCAGATCTTAGAGGTGGGGACTTCAAAAATTTTGTTGAACAAAGAGAGACGTTGTGGCAGATTAAATTAATGGCTGATAAAGCTCCGGGCTTGAATGAAGCCATCAACATTAAATGTTTTTTAAAAAACAATGGGTTGAGCATTGATAAACACACTGTTACCACTTCCTCTCTGTTTAAATAACAATAGTGGCTGTTTTTTTTTAAATAAGCCTTTTTATTGATTGATTGATTGATTAATTTTTACTTGAGTGGTTAATTGTTAAGGTATTTAATGTCAGTGATTTTAATTGTTTTATCATTCTGAAGAAGTCTCTGGACGAAAGCGGATATTAAAACTTGTATTACGCTATTCTGTGGATTCTGTGGATCATTTATTGGTTTCCTGCTCCTGTTTGTTCGATTTGGATTATACAAGCAATGTTTAAAATGTGTCCCTGGCTTTTGGGCTTTTGTCCCCCCCCCCCAATAATGTTGGCTTTTTCCAGATTTCTTGTGCTGCAAAGTTCAGAGATACAGCTGAGTGTCGAGTAGATTTTACAAGGAGCTGAGAGCTGCAGGGGAACAAAAGTTTAGTGCTGCTTATGCTGAGTCTGCTTGCATTGTTAATAGCAAAACAGGTAGTGTACTTGCTTTTGATGCAGGAGGGTGTGGGTTCTAATCCCACAGTAGGTAGATGCATTGCTGATACTGTACTGTCTTGTAAAGGGGGTGGATACTGCAGTCCTTTTTGGTAAAGATACCTAGTAACTATGAACCTGTTATCAGTTTGCCATCCATTCCCTATTATGATATTACTAGCTTATCATTTTATTAATGCAACATAGGCAATTTATTCCTCAAGGGCAACAGGCACTTTATTTGTAGATGAAACAATGACATATGAAGGTGTTTGCTAGCAGCAATCTCTTCATTAGTTACAGATTTCTTTAATGTGGAATTATTTAGATGGCTTTTACTTCTTCAGAGATTGTGCATATTTACTGATACTGGTGGACTGTAGAAGTATAAGTAAACGTTTATGATGGAAAGGTTCTGAATTGGGCAGTTTTGTCATTATTGGTGCATGCATTTTGTTTCATTGTTTACTGGAAAAATGTTCAAAACAATACATTTAAAATGCTGTTTAACAACTGTACTGTATTGTACAAGGTCAGGAAGGTGTATCAAAGAGCATGTGTATGTTTCGGGTTCAAGGGACCTATGATTTGAAAACAGCCCAAAGTTAATTTTTATCTGCCATGGCAAAGTGTATTTTCTCTGAATGTGGGTTTCAATGCTGTTTCAATGAATGTGAGTATCAAGATCAGAGAAGTTTTAATGCTAAGTCTATTTTCATTGTGAGACTGCGTTACTTTGTTTAGCAGATATCTATTAAGGTTTGTGCTGTAAAATGCAAAATAAAACTTTCAAATGAAATCCAAATCATTGCAAAAGTAAAGCAGTATGCACATTACAGGGTTTATGGTAAATGGGGCGAAATAACCAAGGAATGGGACATTGGAATGGCTGCAGGGGGTGGCTACATTCGACCATGAGTTTATGATGGGGGAAGGGCAACAAGCTCAGACAGCCCCAGCTGAACTATACCTCTCAACTGTCCAGATTTTTGCAGAATGAATAGATTGTTGCTTCTTATTTTTGGTTTGTTCCTCATAATATTTGTGGTTTTCTGGCAAATCATTTAGGAATGAAGTCACTAAATAATGACAGACTGAGTTTCAGAAGTCATAACCTTCATAAAAATGCATGCTAAATCAAGACCTGTTATTCTATCAACTATCTTAAGTTTATACAAGAGCAATTTTTAGTTCTGTTTGTATGTTCCCCCAATATATTCGGCCTTGTCCAGATTTCCTGCATTAAGAAGTTTAGAGGTATGTGCAAATAAATCGCTTTATAGAATTAGGAATATCCAAATCTCAACTGTCCCCAATTTTGGCTCAAAGTGTTGCTCTCCCCCTAATAATCCCTCCGCAAAATGGCAATTTTGGATGAAAACGTGAAGTTTTTACAATTATAAATAACTGTAATGATCAGAGTTATAGTTTGCTTTTATTTCAGAAATGCATGTAGAAGCTCTTTTTTTGTCAGCTGCTCAAGTTAACAGTACTAATATTAAATGGGTATCCCTTCTTTGACAGGATCCCAGCTGTATTGTGTGGCAATTTTATATTTTTGCATCACATTTTTGGTCTGTTTTTCATAAAATTGTGATTTTCTGGCAAATTAGTGGCAAATCATTAAAGATTGAAGTTGGAAAATAATGGTAGACATTTTAAGTTTCAGATTTCATACCCTTCAGAAAATTCATACTAATGCAAGACCTACTACTATTCTATTATCTTTCAAAGTTTATAAGAGCAATATTTAAAAACTGTCCTTATTTTTGGGCCTGTGTCCACTTCTATGTAAGTCTTTATCCAGATTTCTTGCTCTGAGGTTGAGAGTGTCAGAGCCATCACCGTCAGCCAGAGACATTTCAAATTGTGACATACTTGTTGCACCCCACTCCCCATTGTAGTGGCTCTGGATGTGTCCAAGCAAGGCAAGGAGCAGTTATGCAGTTAAGTGTGTAGAGTATTCCCCCATTCAAGGTAGACCACAAGTACGACCATGGCTTTTCATCTGTCCTTGATTTTTCAGGCTGTTCTGGTTTTCTGTCATATTTTTATATTGTTGATTTATGCTTCTTTTTATTCAGAAAATGCATGCTGTTACAGTGCCCCGTTGCTCTTTGTTTAAGTAGCAATGCTTTAATGACCATCAGGTAAGCTTGTCAGAGATTGTAAGATGCAAGTAAGCTTTAATAAGCATACTGTTAAAGAATTACCAACATTGAAAGCCTTTTCATTGTTGCCATGCAGAGAATATTTACATAACTAGATAACGTATAAGCCTTAGGTATTGAAATGCATATGACAGTATTTGTAATAAAGGACAGGATTACAGTATTTTCAGAAGCTCATTACATTTGTTGGAGACTTGCAGTCATCTTTGCAGGCTTTACCTGTAAACTAAACAGAATGCCAGTCTATCATGTGTGGTTCATAACTTGTGCAGGAATCCTTTAAGCAATTTATTTTGAGCTTGTTTCTTGTTTGCTGTTCATTTTTTACTTTGATCATGTCTTCCCCATGAAACAAGTAGATAGTTTTTGTCAGGCAGCATGTCTTTTTTGGATAAGAAACATTTTTACAAGTGGGGGTATCACAGAGATTGCTACTTTCAGCATTTACTTGATAATTTTATAAAGCTGAATACAAATTATAATTAAAATTGCAGTGCAAGGAGAAGTCACTTGAGTTGAGGGATGCTTTTTGTTTTTTATACTTGATTTTGACTGGCATTCCACTAACCTCACCAGAACAATAAATAGGACATGCTGGAGGGATAGATTCCTGTCACAGAGACTCCCCATGCTTTGGAACAAAATTCCAAATTACATCAGGCAGAGCCCCTCACTAACACTCTTCAAGAGAAACCTTGATGAGTGGATAGGTAACAGAAAATACACCCCTGGGATCACTTCATTGGCTCTGCTTGACAGAGGATCAGTTAATTAATCAATGGGGCGGAGAAAGCTAACACTCTGGCTAGGCTTATAAATGCCCTTGGGCAGATAGCCTAGTACCTACCTATGAACCTATAATGTATTTAAAAAGTAATTTATTTTTTCATGCCTCACAACCTTTGTGTTTTCATCTAGATATTAAGTTGTCATATAGCCAATGCATTGAAATATTTTTTCTTCTACACTTTATTTTGTCTTGATTGCACTCTTGTAATGATGGTTTGGCACCCAGGGCAGCATATTTAATTAAAGTTTCAGTTGTTGTGGTTTTGAGCATAGCCCCACCCCTTTCTAGTTGGCCACACCCCTTTTCATTGGCCACACCCATTCAGCTGTCTCCTGCAACCCCCCTTTAATTTGAAGTCACCTGCTGCCACTGTATCCAGCTATCTTCAAAATACTTTTTTTCCTGGAGGGTCAAAGTAATTTGTTGATACAGAACATGCCAAGGAGGAAATACAAAAGTTTGTCCAACAAAATGTGAGCTATCAAATAGAATGAGACTCTACTTCTTATTCTTCTGATAATAAAGCTCATAGAGAGACTATGCCAATGAAACCTTTCCCAATGTTCCAAAGGAAAATGATTGAGAGACAGAGAAAAGTACAGGAGTTGACTAGATGATGTTTGAACTGAACCAGAGACTAGAGTTAGGAGATGGAGATGAACAAAATGAAAAAAAGCAACTCGGAAATTAATGAATAAATGTGGCATTACAAAGCATCAATCACATTTGTGAACTGAGGCTGAACAAAAAAAATGGAAATATTGGACTTTTTTTACTTTGGAGTTCCTTACAAATTTAACAAAGCATATCATTAATGTTTGAAAGAACATTAAAGAAAGAGGAAGAGGAAGGAAAGAGGTAACTGTAGATAAAGCAATCTGTGTTAACTGTATTTTTATAAAATGTGACATATACTGCATGTTATTTAATAAAACATTTTCAGTTATTTTTGTGTGTTATAGGGATAATAAAGTAAATAGGTGACTCTTTTTTTCTTCTTCTTTCTTTCTTTCTTTTTTAGTTTTAAGAAATGTAGGCACTAGAATCTGAAAAGAGAATAAAGTCCGGACAGAAGCATGTTTTAGATAATAGGCTGTAATCCTGGGTTGTTGAGTGCAGGGACTGGTAGTAAAAATATACAGAACATGATATAAGTAAAATTGATATGCTTATTTTAGTTTTGCATAGGGAGATGAGTTGATTAAGTAAAGCCCTTGGCTTGATTGAACAACTAGTTTTAAGTGGAAGCAGGTAAATAAAAGAACACTGAATGCAATGAAAAGTTTTCTTTTAACAACTAAATGCTCATAAGACAACATGAGAAGCTTGCAACTGAAGGCAATTTTGTATCTGGTTTTCATGCTTCTATGGAGAAAAGATAATAAGGCAATAAAAACATAATACTTTTTTTAATGGCTAAAAGATAATGTTTTCTGATAGCATTCAAGTTATTGTCCACATCTGGGAGAAGAATATGCAAAAGACAAAACAGCATTTACGTGAGGTTGAAGCACAGGCTGTACAATACTTCTTTGCATGGATAATTTTAATTATAGGTTAATTAAAGCCCATGAATTTAGCTGTAAATCTGAGACAATTGTTCCAATTAAGATGGATAACTTCATTATTTGAAGATGTACATAGTTTTGTGTGTTTTTATTAAGTTAATAGGTTATGGGGTGTTCTGAGGTGTGTTTTGTTTGAGGATTTTCATTAAAACAAAGTCTTGTAAGATGTGATTTAGGTTCAGAAGGATAAGGCAAGAAACAGCTGTTTAAAACATCAAAAACTGCCAAAAATTAGTGTATGCATGTAACATAAAAACTGAAACTAGACATTTAAGAAAGAGCTGTTATACGTAACAGGTAGGACTAATAACTTCTTATCATAATGGCAACACTTTTCATATTCTCTTTGAATGTGAATGGTCTCACAAGTATATTCAAAAAGGGGTACTGAACTATATTAACAAATGCAGAGTGCAAATATTTATGCTGTAGGTGACATATTTATCAAATTCACATGTTCAGTTCTTTTTAAAGAAAGTATTTCAGGATGGTTATTCAGCAGAATATCTGAGAAAAAGGAAAAGGGGAGTACTTACATCAATTGCTAGAGTAGCTCCAATAGTGATAGTGATAGAAGAGGGGGAAAAAGATAATAATGGTAGATTTGTAGTAGAAAGGGGGCTGCTGGTAAGGGAGGAGGGTTATGCTAGCATGCATTTTATATTCCGCATAAAGCTGCTACAATGGAGCTTAAGAAAATTCTGGGAGAAATAATCAACATTCAGCAGGGAATATTACATATAGGTGGGAACTGGAGTGAAGATGTATCTGGGGGGGGGGGCTAGAAGGGAAAATATAACAAAAGAGAGTACATTTTTAAAGAAATTTATGAAAATATTTGATATGAAAGATGTAAATTCAGGAGTGGGAGCTCAGAGATAATTTACATATTATTCCACAAGGAACATGTACATTTAATAGAAAGTTTTACTACACATCCAGTAACAATTTCAGATCACACACCAATAACAACTAAAATAAAAATGCAAGGTAATAAAATAAAAATGAGACACTGGCACTTCCCAACCTATGTTGTAAACAGAGAGGAGTTTAAAGAATGGGTAGTGGAAATTATTTTCGAGTTATTAAGGAAGATAGAAATTTCTTCAGGAAAATATAGCTAGGGAATGGGATGAAATGAAAGTGGAGTTTAAAAATAGGGTAGAAATAAAAGAAAAACAAATATGGCTAAGAAGTAACAAGAGTTATTTAGAGGCACTAACAAATTTAAAGTATTGCAGAATAGTGTAAATCTCTCAGAATAAGGAGAAGAGCAACTGTAGAGGACTAAAGAGAAAATATGGGACTACATGGATAATATGCATACATTTAGAAAGACTGCTATAAGCAACTGTTTTCTTTTAATAATAACTCCAGATTGCAAAAGCTTTTAGCACAATGGCTCTGGGAACAGAAAATAGAAAGCAATGTTGCCAAGCTTAAGGAGCCTATAACAAGGAAAATAGCCAGAGATCCTGTAAAGGTATTAGAAATATTTCGGAAATTTTATGAGCATCTGTATAAAGCAGACAAATGTGGAAATCAAGAAAAAGTACAAATGAAAATGTTTATGGAAGTGTTAAATATGCCAAGGTTAGAGGTAGAGGAGGCAAAATTATTAACAGGATAGGAGGAGATGAGATTAAAATAGTGATATGTAACCAATCTGCAGGAAAGTCTCCAGGAATAGATGGTATTCCTGTGGAAGATTGGAAGCTAAGAGGGAAGAAAGGGATAAAGACCTGGAAGGTTTTGTTTAACAGTGTTTTAAAAGGAAGAGAAGCACCAGCATCTAGAAAGAAAGCTGTGTTGAGTGCAATACCTAAAATGGTGTAGACCTATCAGATCTAGCTTCATATAGAGCCACTTCGGGTTCAGGCGCCTAGTCAGTGTGACATTTCCCTGTGGTACATTTGGTTAGAGATACATGGCTGAAGTGACATTTAGCTGCAGTGAAATATGGCTTTTTGTGAATTCCCTGTAGGCAAAGAGAAGCACACACTGCCTTGCCCACAGATTTAATGACCATGTGCATGGGGGCAGAAGAACTAATGAGTGCTGTGCTCAGTGTACAGCACATGATTATGTATCTACAACATGTAGAAGTGTGCTACAGCATGGAGAATGTCCTGCATGCTACTGTAGTCACATTTAGGCTCCAGTATGCATTTTGGGTGATGTTCTCTAGATGCTGTGAAAGGGGTAGTGGTTCAGACGCACCACTTATAAAGGTGCTGCCAATTGTGCATTGCGCTTTTACTGCTACTGACATGTCCACCGACCAGCCTGCTGCTGATGCCTGCCATACTGCCTGCTGTCTTATGTTGCCTTGTGGGCCATGGACATTATTTCCCTCCTGTGCATTTGGTTGTTGAAGTTGTGGGCATGGCACTACATTCTTCTGTTTGCCCACAGGGAATTCACAACAGCCATATTTCTTTGCAGCTGAATGTCATTTCAGCCATGTGTCCCCAACCAAATGTACCACAGGGAAATGTCACACTGGATAGGTGCTTGAACCCACCCACTTCAGATGTAAACCATGATTAGAAAGTGTTTATTTCTATAATGGCTAAAATAATGGCAAAATTGATGCCAAATTGATAGATGTGGATCAGTGTGCTTTTGTGGAGGGGAAGCAAACATGTGACAACATTAATAGAATTATGATGATCCCAATGGAAGCAGAATGTAAGAAAATACCACTGTTCATGGTTTGTCTTGATGAAGAGAAAGCATTTGACATAGTGAGCTGTGATTTTATAAGCAGGACAATGCAAGCATTTGGATTCACTGACACAATAATAATGTTAATTAGCAGGACATATGAAGGATTGGAGGTAAAAATTAAAGTGAGGGGTCCCTTTCTGTTCTGTTTGGACAGAAGAACTAGGCAGGGGTGTCTTCTTTCCTCTTTGTTATTTGCATTATATTTAGAACCATTGGCCAAACCCCCCCCCCCAAAAAAAAAAACAAAAACATAAGGGACTAAGAAATTCAAGGATTTAATTGGTATGGTAATCAAGAAAAGTTAGCTTTATTTGCAGGTGATATTATTTTGTACCTGATAAAATCAGAAAAGGACAGTTTCAAGTCTTTTCAGGATACAAAATTAATGAAGATAAAATAAAGGCAATAGCTGTATACTATGTACCCACACATGAATTGGTTTGGCAATACCCATATTTACGGGGATGTGATAAAATTAAGTACTTAGGAGTATGGCTTAAAAAGGATTCTGTTATACCAGCTAAGGATATGTGGGAAGAGACTAAACAAAAGATAATACAAAAACTGAGGAAATGGAAACTCTTTTTTTATGGCTATAGATAGCAAGATACAAGCAGTGAAAATGTTTTTAGTCCCTTTTATTTTATATACAGATCAGGTATATTTGTATCACCAAGATGAGAAGTTGTAAAAAGCAACTTATAAAGAGTTGAATTATTTTGTCTTGGATGGGGAAGAGGGCAAAAGCCAAGTGGGATAAGTTGATTTTTCCAATAGAACAAGGTGGTTTGGGATTACCTGATTTGAGAAGGTTTTCCAGAGCTAAAAAATTAGGGCTCCTATGCATAGGTCAAGCAGAAAGTTATAATGCAAAGTGGAAAGGTCTGATGATGAAACAGGTGGGAAGCTCAAGAAATAAGGAGAGATTGGGATTTTGAATGCAGCTCATTAAGGAGAATAACAATAAACCATACAAAATAAGATATTCATAAAGTAGCAGAAAATCTTCTAAGAACTAAGCCAACATGTGAATATAGAAAGGAGATTCTGCCAATAGGGATGACTGCAATTAGGGATACAGAGAATAGGCTAGAATTTACTGGAGAAAACTGTCAAAGGAACCAAGGTACTGGGATGAAATAATTAGAGAGGGAAATGTAACAGAATGGGAAGAGGCCAAAAATTAATTTGGATGACAGGCTAGAGATTGCCCTCCCTATCAAGAAATGATTCAGAGTATAGGAAAAGAAGGAGGTGTAGGGGATCGTAAATGAAAGGCCAACACTGTTGGAGTTTTTAGTAGAATCTAGAAGAGAAGATGCTGTCAAAAAGGATATTTAGAAGGGAATAAAAAATATTCCATAATAAGTATAGTGAGCAATCAGAGGAGGTTAGAAAGGATTAGGAAGAGAAGTTGGATGATGTGGAAAAAAAGAGGGAATTGGGAATATATTTTTTGAGTGTAATGAGTTGGCAGATTTTAAAAGTTCCATGCAGACAACTCTGTAAGAAATACTGTGTGAGCAAATTGGTGTAACTTTTTTTTTTTGCGCAGTGATATAGAATTAGAATTGCCTAGGAATAGTAAGCCTTTGCTATGTTTGATTATGTGAAAAAGTAATTACTATAAAATGGAAATCGGAGTCTAAACCAACTGTACTAGAAGTAGTGAATATAGTAACTGAGATAAAAGAACTGGAAGTGGGACCTTTAGAAAAGGATAGGAGTGAATTACATAGAAAAAAATGGAATTGTGGGAACAATACATGCAGAATAATGTTTTTGATGAGGAATGAGGTTTAAGGGAAGACATGATTTTAATGAGCTATGTAATATTCAATTGACAATGACTGTATAGAATATTATTTGTAATGTATAATGTTTGCCAAAGAAAATATGTCAGTATGGTTTGTTTTCATTTATATAAATGGATGATTGCCTGTGTCATAAGTGATAATTGAAATAAAATGTTTCTTAAAAAATATACAATAAATGTATTAAATGTTCTTTACAGTAAATGGGAGGAAAGTACAGAAGGTGAGATGTATCACTAATTAGAGAACAGAGACTTCATGAAAGAATGGAGAATAGGACAAATAAAAGCAAAAGAGAGAAACTGATGATAAGTAATGTTGAGAAGAACAGGACTTTGATATTCTACATAGTAGGAGGCATAAACATTGCCCAGATACAAGAAACATGTGGCCATATTGGATAGGGACTTGGCAATGGTTACTCCTGCATTTAGGATGCATAGAAAAGGAAGGGGACAGAAAAGGAAATGGATATAGCAGAATACATTTAGGATGGGTTAGAATATACTCAGGAAGGGAATGATAAGGAAGAGAACAAAGGGTAGACGGAGAGGCTGGCCTTAAAGCTGTCAGAGTAAGGCGATGTCCCCTAATAAGTGGCTATATCATACAGAGCAAAAGCTGTATCTCATACAGGAAGGTGGATTTCAGTGTGCTAGGAAGTAAAGTAAGAAGTAATATGGAAGAGTGTTAGGAATTGATAACAAAAAAGCTGTAGAAAAGCATCTCATAAGGAATAACAGGAGGTGGTATGGAGCTGTATCTTATAAGGAATAGCAGGAAGTGGCATGGAGCTGTATCTTATAAGGAATAACAGGAAGTGGTATGGAGCTGTATCTTATAAGGAATAACAGGAAGTGGTCTGGAGCTGTATCTTATAAGGACTAACAGGAAGTGGTATGGAGATGCATCTCAGATGAAATCACCGGAAAAGTTAGAGATGCACCTCATATGGAGTATGGAAATGAATGAAATCCTGCAACAGGATTTTAAACATTGCATGGGAAGAATAGACAGGTAGCCTGGCCAAACATTTAAGTAAAGAAAAAAGAGAATGAAATTAGGAATTTGTGTAGAATGAAAAGTGTGAGCAAGAGAATGGGGTATGTGAAAAAGATCATATGAAGAGGTGAAAATAAAAAGAAACAAAGGTCATCTAGCAAGCAAATACATCTCAAGAGAATGATACAGCTATGAATGTGAATGATAGGCCGAATATATTA
The DNA here is from genome assembly GCF_019279795.1 of Protopterus annectens. Taxonomy (NCBI): domain Eukaryota; kingdom Metazoa; phylum Chordata; order Ceratodontiformes; family Protopteridae; genus Protopterus; species Protopterus annectens. The sequence continues at coordinate 1,222,569,060 of NC_056745.1, forward strand.
TTCACATACAGAGAGAGAGAGAGAGAGACATAGTACAAGAACTGGCAGAATACTGGCTTACTGAATAAGCAGGTAGGATAAAGCTTGAGAATGCTAGGCATTAAGCAGGAGGAGTGAATTTGTTCTTAAAGTCTAGACAACAATGACATGGCAGGGTGCCAGCACAGGATGGCAAGGATTTATAGATAGGATGAATGAGCAAAGCCACACACATTAAGGAGGATTCAGACAAGGTGGTCCATCCAGGGAATCCAAGAAGATAAGAATCCAAGTCTAGATGGCTTTCAACCCATAAACTAAGAATATTGGAAGTAGTATGGCAGAACCATTGGCTAATTTGTGTAGCAACGTCTTAATAATGACTGTGGTGCCAAATGAGTGTAGGATGGCAATAACAGTACCCCTGTAGCAGAAAGGAGGTCAAGAAGGTATCTGGGTAATTAAAGCCTTATTTTTTTCTCAATTGTTTTAATTGAAAATTTACCAACAAAACTTTAATATATGATAATAGAAATATTATAAAGCAAATATACATGTCTAAAAGAACAATAATAAACAGCTAAATTAACTATTTGCAATGGTGTCTATTATAAAACAAGCTTTTTAAACAGAAAAAGACATGTGATGTGTAGTTGTTTGTTAGTTAATTATTAAAGAAGATATCTGGGTAATTAAATTGAGTTGCTGGCTACTGAGGTCAACTGGACACACACTAATTGAAGTATATATTTTTATTTTACTTTTTTAATTTTTGAGAGAGTAAATGTTGTGATTCAGTAAATATTGTGTGTCTCTCTGTCTCTCAGTTAGTTCCCACCCACCCCCCACCTCTCCTGTTGTTGTTGTGGTGTTAATTTGGTTTGGGTTGTTGCCGCGCCCCTGCGTAAATCTGTTTTTGCACACTCCTCCTGGACCCATCTCATTCGCTCACTCAGCTGAGTACAGTGAGATCATATTTTGCTTTTGGATACTCTTACCAGTCCCATCTCCTCTGCGGTGTACAGAGAGAGCACTTGGGAAGGGCATTCCCCTATAGTATCTTAATCTGCTCTGTTTCCACCATCTCAAAAAAAAAAAAAAAAAATTTGCACTTCATCTGCCTTACTGTATTTGTGTTTCTTCCTACTTTATTACCTTATTTTGCTTTTGCCTCTTTTAAAAGTATTCAATTAAATTTATTCTGCTGCCTTTATTACTGCTTGTTAGTAGCCTGATTAAATTGTAACTGTTATTCTAAGGCTCTTGGTTTAAGCACTTGGGCTTCAAACCAGTTGTTTTACATTAAGAACGTTTGTGGTCTGCACTGTTGTGACAGGACAGGTAGCGTACATCCTTCTAACTTGGGAACTGCTGATTGAAGGCTCAATGTCTGTTATTCTAAAAGTGTATTAGTTCTAGGTTAAGGACTTGGGCTTCAAGCCAGTTATTTTACATTAAGAAGGTTTGTGGTCTGCACTCTTGTGGGAGGAGAGGCTAGATTCTGCCCTTCTGAGCTGGGAATTTCTAGTTAAAGGCTTATTGCACATGCCTACTTGAACTGTTTCTTTCTGAAATCGGTACGCCTTGTTTGCTGTAGCATAGACTAGATTCAGGCCAGCTGGATCTAGCTTTGTTTGTATGACTTGTACACTGACCCAGGCCGTCTTTTTTGGAGAAGGTTTCTCTGTACCCTAGTGGCAGAACTGTGCAGTTAGAACTTGTCTGATTGAAGACTGCTGGAACAGGGCTCAGTTTTAAGCTTTTTAACTGGTTAATTGGGTAAAGTGTTGTTTTGATTGTATCTGCTCTATTTTTTTGAAAAAAAAAAAAAATATATATATATATATATATATATATATATATATATATATATATACACTTGTTTCTCGACTTTCTGAACTAGTATAGTCCAGTTTTCATGTTATTGCTAAATCCAGGGTTGTGTTACAAGTTTCTGTGTTGCCATACCTTACTTGGATAGAAGGAAGTTTCTCTGTACACCTGTGAGAGAGGGGGGCTTTGAGCAAGCTATCTGTCCCTAGAGGAGTGGTTTCAGCCCAGATGTTACTAGTTTATTGGCCTTTTTGGGCTAATTCTGATTGTATCTGCTCTATTTTCTGAAAAAAAATTATATACTTGTTTCCCACCTTTCCGAACTAGTATAGTCCAGTTTTCAGGTTATTGCTGAATCCAGGGCTGTGTTACAAGTTTCTGTGTTGCCAATACCTTACTTATATAAGGAAGTTTCTCTGTTCACCTGTGAGAGAGGGGAGCTTTGAGTAGGCTATCTGTCCCTGGAGGAGTGGTTTCAGCCCAGAAGTTAGTAGTTTATTGGCCATTTTGGGCTAATTTCTATCTCTTTCACTTCCCTACTATAAAAACCTCATTTGCACAGTTTTTACGTTTGTATTCCACTCAGCAAGTGCCTTCCAGGTGTTCTGCAGAGTCTACAGCAGCAGAGAGAGACAAAAGATTGACTTTGGAGTGCTTAAGTATCACTTTTCTGCTTTTCTTGCTGTCTTAACTATTTCTGCCTAAAACGTCAGTTTTTTTTAGCAAATCTGTGATTTAAAAACTTTGTTATTGTATACAACTCCGCACAGCTCCTCGTGGTGTCCTGCAGAGTGATACAGGCAACAGAGAAACCCAAGAGAGACTTTTCCAGATTTAAGTATTTTTTCTCTGTTTTTTTGCTCGGACTGCCTTTTCCCGCCTAAAAAGCGAATTTCTAACTGATCTGTGCTTTAAAAAGTTTAAATTGCATTTGCTTTCTGCTTTTTACAGTTTTTGCACTTGTTTTATATCAATTTAAGTTGTTTTTGTACTGTATAACTGTTGTAGGCTACACACTAAAGTGCACTAGCCTGTTTATAGCATTTACAGTGTTTTCTGTGTGTTTTTCTGCTATTTCCTGAAAAAAAAAAATTCTCTTTTCCCGCTATTGCTGAACTACATTAGTCCAGATTTCAGGTTTTGCTGAATTCCGGACTGTGATATAGTTTCCTGTGTTGCCCTTATCCTTACTTGGATGGGAGGAAGCTTCACTGTTCACCAGTGAGAGTGGAGAGCTTTGAGCAGCCTATCTGTCCCTGGAGGAGTGGTCTCAGCCCTGAAACTAGTAGCTTATTGGCTGTTTTGGGTCAATTCCTATCTCTTTTAGTTTCCCTGCTTTAAAACCCGCATTTGCGTGGTTTTGCGCCAGTATACAACTCCGCACAGTTCCTTGTGGTATCCTGCAGAGTGATACAGGCAACAGAGAGACCCAAGAGAGACTTTTCCAGATTTAAGCATTTTTTTCTCTGTTTTTTTGCTCCGACTGCCTTTTCCCAACTAAAAAGCGAATTGCTAACTGTTCTGTGCTTCAAAAAGTTTAAATTGCATTTGCCTTCTGCTTTTTACAGTTTTTGCACTTGTTTTATATCAATTTAAGTCATTTTTGTATTGTATAACTGTCGTAGGCTACACACTAAAGTGCGCTAGCCTGTTTATAGCATTTACAGTGTTTTCTGTGTGTTTTTCTGCTATTTCCTGAAAAAAAAAATCTCTTTTCTCGCCTTTGCTGAACTAGATTAGTCCAGATTTCAGGTTTTGCTGAATTCCGGACTGTGGTATAGTTTCCTGTGTTGCCCATATCCTTACTTGGATAGGAGGAAGCTTCTCTGTTCACCAGTGAGAGTGGGGAGCTTTGAGCAGCCTATCTGTCCCTGGAGGAGTGATCTCAGCCCTGAAACTAGTAGCTTATTGGCTGCTTTGGGGCAATTCCTATCTCTTTCAGTTTCCCTGCTTTAGAACCCGCATTTGTGTGGTTTTGCACGATTTTGCGCATAGCGCAGCATCGGGCAGCGCCGCTTAAACGGGTTTAAACTATTCCCAGCTCCACAAAGTCTGCTCTTCACTTTTTCCCTTAAAACTGTTCTAAATCTCAAAGTAAGCACTCTATTTTCATTCTAAAGCCCTGCAGTTGCTCGTATAAGTAATCTTAAAAGTAAGCACTAATAAACTAAAGCACTACACCCTCTTATACTCCCTTTAAGTACTTGGCTCCCTATTGGTCATTTTTGATCAGTCAAAAAGTAGTTCCTTATACTATTCTAGCATGTCCAAAAGTCAGTTTCAGGTTTACTCTCCAGTCCAGCTGTTGAATCTGGGAATCTTGAGGCAATGTTACAACTGCCTTAGGTACACAGACCATCCTCTCCTCCTCCCAACAAGCTCAAATATATGTGAGAGATGCAACTATATAGCCAAACTGGAGGCTGAGCTCTCTCAACCCAGTACTGGCGCAGTCAGTCAGGAGGAGAAGGTAACCACACACACCACAAATCCAGTCTCACATAGACCTATCGCAACAGAAAACCAAACACATAAACACACAAAAACGTACTCGGAGGCTCTAAATAAAAATCTGCCCAAGCAGCAGAGACCTCCAAAGCAGACATCCAAGCAAGCGCTACCCCACAACAATACCCACGTATCACATAGTTCACAAAGTCAGTGTGCCACACAGTCACAGCCCTTAAGGCTAAACAACACACCTAATACACTTGTAATAGGTGACTCTATTGTCAGACACACTAACGTCCCACTCACCAGGCTGAACAAGGAGAAGGTCACTGTAAGCTGCCTGTCAGTTGCCAGGATCCGCCACATAACACAAGCACTCAGGTCACTCTAAAGGAAGTACAAATATGACTCCGTCATTGTCCATGCTGGTGTGAATGACCTGAGACGTACCTCCCTGGACTACATGAAAAGATACATAGAGGAGCTCTCTGATCATGTAGCCCAGGCCGGTATGACCCTGACCTTGAGTAGCATCTTACCCTCACCAAGAATGATGCCACAGTATAAAGACAAAATGATCAATTTTAACAATTGGCTAAAGTATTGGTGTCATTCAAAGGGGATCCAGTGTCTGTCAGCCTGGGATGACATGCTCGACATGCCATGTTGCTTCGCTAGGGATGGCTTGCACCTGTCACCCCTGGGCTTTCGAATACTGGCTAAGGCTCTTGCCACCCCCATAGTTCCTTTTTTAGGCAAGGCTCAAAAGACAAACCAAACTCCATAGACAACACAAAGAAAAAGAAACTAAGGGTAATGCTGCTCAATGCCAGAAGTCTAAACCTCAAGATGCACGCACTCGAGGCTCTCCTCAGTATGGAGAATATCGATATCTGTGCAGTAACAGAAGCCTGGTTCAAGGCTCCCAAGAGCACCCCAGCACTACCAGGTTATACCTCATACCATGCTTTTCGGCCCCAAAACCCGAACCAAACCACAAAAGGAGGGGGAGTATCCATATTCATCAAAGATACCCACACCTCCAGGTTAGTGGCACTGCATGAAGCATCAGAGACCATCCATGTGCAACTAACAGTGGGCAAAACTGCCTTTCAGTTTGTAGCCTGCTACAGACCACCCTCCCAAACTCAGGAACCCAACTTGGCTTTCCTGAGAACACTGGAGAATATGAAGGTCTCTCCAAACACCATTATATTGGGTGACTTCAACTACCCAAACATAGACTGGGAGCACTACTCAAGCCCAAACACCCTCGCCCAATGGTTCATAGAATTTATAAACTCAAATGCTATGGAACAACTGGTCACCACTCCCACAAGAGGGGAAAACATATTGGACCTGATCATCACCAACATGGGGACTCTATGTTCCATACCAGAGGTATACCCCTCATTGGTAAGATCTGACCATAAATTAATCTCACTGGACATCCATATCCCGTCCCCACCCCCAGCCAAGGAAACCACGGTGAAGAACTTCTCAAAAGCAAACTTCACACTTCTCAAAACCGATGTGGAATCCTTCAAAGCCCCCGGGTCAGTGGAAAATATGGCTCAAACCGCAGAATCCTTTACAAACGCTTTCTATGGACACCTACAGGAATGCATGGATCGTGCTATCCCAAATAAAACCAAGACTCATTCCGCCAAAGGCAGGAGACCTGTCTGGTGGACCACAGCCATAAATAAGCTATACAACAGAAGGAGGAAGCTACTACATGATAGAGCAAAATCCCAAAAAGGGAAGGCATCTCTGATCAGTACTAGCAAGAAACTACGATCCCTCATAAAATCATCTAAGGCCAGCTTCGAAAGAAAAATTGCACAAGATGGTAAAGATAATCACAAGGCCTTCTTTAGTTATGTCAGGAACCTGGGTGGCAACTCCCAGATATGCTCTGAGTTAGTTCAAAATGACAAAAAATACACTGAACCCACAGACATTGCCAACATCCTGGCAGACAGGTTCAGTGCAAACTCCCAAAAGAGCAAATGTCTATCCCAACAGAGTGTAGCCTCCCTGACATCACAGATGCACAGGTGAGAGCTGCCCTCTCCAAAGCAAAAAACACAGCATCAATGGGACCGGATGGTGTCCCGGGCTGCGTCTTACACGAACTCCAAGAAGAACTGAACCCTCACATAAAGTCACTGTTCAGTCTCAGCCTTACTACAGGATATGTACCCAAGGAATGGTGTACAGCAACAGTGGTCCCACTCCACAAAGGTGGTGCCACAACGGACCCCAGAAACTATCGCCCTATAAGCCTGACTAGCCTGGTCTGCAAAGCTATGGAGTGTATCATCATGAAACTCATAAACAACGACATTGGGAAACCCCAAACACTGGATCCTACCCAATTCGGCTTTGTCAAGGGCAGATCTTGCCTCTTGAACCTGGTCAACTTCTTTGAAACAGTCACCAAGGCCATAGATGAAGGGAAGGTAGTCCACACAGCCTACCTGGACCTCGCAAAAGCAATCGACACAATATCCCACTCGGGCATCATAAATAAGCTCACCAGCTTAAATATCAACCCCTATGTCACAATATGGGTTGCAAACTGGCTCAGGGATAGAACCCACATGGTCAGAATTGCAGGTGCCATGTCAGACTCTAAACCAGTTACAAGTGGCATCCCACAAGGCTCAGTCCTGGGACCTCTCTTGTTCGGTATATATTTCTCTGAGGTACAGGCTAACATGGGAGGACTATGGCTGACCAAGTTCGCAAATGACTGCAAACTGGGTGCCATAATCGACTCACCGACTGACACAAGCATCCTCCAAAAGGGTCTCACAGAGATGGATAACTGGTGCCAGAGCCATGGCCTAAAGCTAAATGCCAAGAAGTGCATAGTCATCCCCTCTGGGAAAAACAAAGTGCCCACAAATTACCACATAGGTGATAATCCATTAAATACGGAAGAAGTAATTAGGGATTTGGGGACCCAAGTAGATAGCAATCTCTCCTTTGACAATCACGTTGCCAAAGTGGTTAGAAAGACCTTCTATATAGCCCACCTTATCACAAAAGTGTTCACATCTAGATCAAGAGAGGTCATTGTGCCCCTCTACTCATCACTCATCAGGCCCATAATTGAAACAATGCCACATTTGGGATGTCCCTTACCCGACACCTGCAGCAACTGGAAAGACCCCACAAGTACCTCACCAAGAGGATCAAGGGACTCAAACAGATGCCCTATGCAGTTAGGCTAAAGAAACTCCAGCTCTACTCAGTTGCTTACCGCCTACTCAGAGGCGATCTGTGCTTGACGTATAAAGCCATGTCCAACCCAGAATTAATGGACATGCTCCACCTCAGGAAATCCAAATCCCTTAGAGCTACACGCTCCAGGGACTTAAACCTCAGCACAGAAATAAATAGGACATGCTGGAGGGACAGATTCATATCCCAGAGGCTCCCCTCACTCTGGAATAAAATCCCAGTCCATGTTAGGCAGAGTCCCTCAATGACCCTCTTCAAGAGAAATCTTGACAAGTGGATGGGAGATCGTAGGTTTACCCCTGGGATCTCTTCTGTGTCCCTACTAGACAGAGACACAGTAAACTAACCTCAAAAGGGCTATCTTCTGTGACCTACTATACAGAGGCACAGTCAACTAATCTAAAAGGGTGGCGAAAGCCAAACACACTCTGGCTAGGCTTATAAATGCCCTAGGGCAGATAGCCTAGTATCAACCTATGAACCTATGAACCTATAAAGCCTTACGATTTTCACATCTGTCATAGAGAGCAGATGTGGGACATATCTCTAGAATTCCTCTGTAGCAGTTTCCTTGCTGATAGTAAACAACATGCCTTCACATATCATGGGTCTTGTCAATAAGACTGGATCAAGTTTTAGGAATAGGTCACTTCTGAAGTGGACAAAAAGAGCCCTGTTGATGCTTGTATTTTCACTTTGTTAAGCACTTTGGTATTTTGCGTCACGGGATGTTACTTTGGACATTGAAGAGCATAGAGCAGGGCCTGAAGTACTTAGGGGTAACTGATTTGAAAGGTGTTAATAAGAAAGGTACTAGGGTTTTAACTTGTTACAAATGTAAAATAAATTTGACATGACGTAACAAGAATAACATTTGTGCTTAGTGGTAGTTTAAAATAACTAGTTAGATCTGAGTACATAGAAAACAGAGAGGCTGACCATATATAGATGGTTACAGATAGAGAGGCACTTATGTGGAGAAAAACCCAGTCTTACTTAAATATTTGTATTTTATTTACATAGTGCTTTTCTGTGTGAATGCAAGTGACATATATCAGTCCCTTGGAAAATACTTTTCAGGAAGTGCTCACTGAAGATAATATGACTGCTATTCAAGAAGAGTATGAAATAAATATTATGAATGCTGGAGGTCACTAAACGGTGAATGGTAACTGCCTCGGCAGGGCCAGATGGTGTACCATTCTAAGCAGCAGGTGAGTGGGGACTAAGAATAAGCAATAAGGAAGACTGCACTAGTCTGCCTAAAGATAAAAATCAGTACCTGGCCAGAGTTCTAAACCCATTTCTGTCAGTGTCAGACAACAGTCTCAAAACAGGGAAGGTTCTAGGCAAGAGGCATCTGTAGGTAAAAATGTAAAAATTAAGCTATAGTCAATGCAGATAGAGAGAGAGAGCAACCTAGAGAAGAAAAAGAAATTCAGGGATGGTATTTATAACATTGAGACAGAGGGAAAGATAGAGGGTAGTATACACTGAGAGACAAGACAATCATAAATAGAGCACTAATGATATTCCTGTTGGGCCAAAATTCAGGAACTAGAAGAAGGGGTACTGTGCATTTAGTTGATAAAGATAAGGAATTAGGAAAATAAATAAATGAATAAATAAAGTGGAAATAGCAGCTGGTGCTAAAAATATTGATAAAACTAGTCTTTCGTAGGAGAAGAGCTAGATGTTGTGACTCCAGTGATTGTACTAGTAGGGCAGGAGGCAGTGTCTTCTTCCTTATAACAGGCTTACCCTGAGGAAACTCTACAGCTGGCCTGGTAAGCCAAACACACCTTTCAAAAGTCATAATCGAAAGATGACAGTTTGAGCAGAGCAAGAAAATATATAACTACAGTTGTAGGGGAAGGAGGTAAACAAGATATATGTATTTCTTATCGATACTTTGAATTATAAAATTACTTATATTAGAGAGTATGTAAAAACAAAGAGGAAGTTATAAATCAAATATTAATGCTCAAACTTTCAGAAACTTAGTAATGAGGCAAATGCATAGTCAGGAATAAGGAGGACACCTAGTAACAGACAAAACTAAAGTACTGACCTTATCAAGGTTTTACTGACCAGGAATAATGAAAGAATTTGAGAACATCTGAGCTGGATTCCATGAATGCCAGATACCAGTCTTAGCATAGCTTTAAAAATCCTTTAATTCTAATGCAAAGTAAAGAACAAACAGCCAGGAAGCTACGATTCAACTGCCGGAGAATTTAATAGGTTAAAACAACACAGTTAAGCACTTTCATCTTTTTGACTTCTTCAGAACTATGCCATACAGGAAAAGAAACCCTTCTTATAGGAAATTACATCATTACTTTGGGGTCCTAAAACAGAGGTGGCTAACATCATGGCATTTAAGCAATTGGAGAACAGCTGCATGACCGCTGAATCCTACACTAATGCCCTGTATGAACACGTACACAAATGCATAGATCTCGCCTTACCCAATAGAACCAGGACGGTCTCCTCCAAAAAAAGAAAACAATCTGGTGGTCCCCTGCCATAAACAAACTCTATAACAGAAGGAGGAAATTGATGAGAAATAAGGTGAAAACAAACAAACTTAAAACTAAAATCCAGAAAGTAGTAGAAACGACCAAAGCAGATAACCAGATGATGCACGGACTGTTTTATTGTAAGCGCTTTCGGTCAAGGTAATACCCCAACCTTCTTCAGACATATATAAGGTGAAGTCCCAAGATTGGAAAAACTCAAACAAAATGTTGAGATCCCTCATCAAATCCTCTAAAGCTAGCTATAAAAACAGAATTGCAGCAGCTAGTAAAGACAACCACAAGGCCTTCTATAGTTATGTAAAGAATCTCCGTGGCAATACCCAGATTTGCTCGGAGCTGTTGTGCAATGGCACCTCCTATACCAAGCCAACAGATATTACCAATATACTGGCTGACAGATTCAGTGCCAACTTTACCCCTCTCTCCCCCACCAAAGGACCAATCACAATACCGGTAGATTGCCAGGCACCCAGTATTACTGCTGCACAGGTTAAAACAGCACTGTCCAAGGCCAAGAATACAGCTTCTATGGGACCTGACAATATCCCTGGCTGTGTTCTACATGAACTACAGAGTAAACTGCCCCCTCACTTGTATGCCCTGTTCAATCACAGCCTCACTTCAGGCTTTGACCCTACCGAATGGCGCACTGCTACAGTAATCCCTCTCCACAAAGGAGGAGCGACTACAGACCCTGGAAGCTATCGCCCTATTAGCCTGATGAGTCTGATATGCAGAGCTATGGAATGCATCATCATGGACCTAATAAACAAAGATATAGGGAACCTCCAAACTCTGGATCCCACACAGTTTGGTTTTGTGAAGGGTAGGTAATGCCTGCTCAACCTGATTGACTTCTTTGAGTCAGTCACCAGAGCTGTGGATGAAGGCAAGATGGTTCATACAGCCTACCTTGATCTGGCCAAGGCCTTTGATACCATCCCCCACTCAGGAATCATAGAAAAACTCACTAAGCTAGGCATCAGCCCCTATATCACTAGGTGGGTTGCAAACTGGTTCACAGATAGAATCCACAGTGTGAAAGTAGCTGACTCCAAGTCAGACTGTCGACCAGTCATGAGTGGAGTCCCACAGGGTTCGGTTCTGAGTCCTCTCCTGTTTGGTATCTACTTCTCTGAAGTCCAAGCCAACATGAAGGGACTCTGGCTGACAAAGTTTGCAGACGATTGCAAGTTGGGAGCCATAACTCCCCAAGTGATGTTGACATCCTACAGAAAGGTCTCACTGAGACTAATGACTGGTGTCAGAACCATGGCCTTAAGCTCAATGCCAAAAAAAAGTGTCATCATCCTCTTTGGGAAAAACCTGGTTCCTATGAATTACCACATCGATAGGAGTCCACTGAACACAGAAGGTGTCATAAGAGATCTGGGAACACAGGTTGACAGCAACCTCTCTTTTGACCACCATATTGCCACTGTGGTCAGAAAGTCCTTCTATGTGGCACATCTCATTACTAAGGGTTTTGCATCAAGGAAGAAAAAGGTCATTGTCTCCCTCTACTCTTCCCTCATTAGGCCAGTCATCGAGTACAATGCCCCATTTGGAATGTACCTCACTAGACGACTAGAGCAACTGGAGAGGCCACACAAATACCTCACAAAGAGGATCTTAGGCCTTAAACACTTGTCCTATATGGACAGAATCAAAAAACTCCAACTATTCTCTGTTTCATATCGCCTACTTAGAGGCGCTCTCTGCTTGACTTACAAAGCCATGTCTGACCCAGCTATGTTTGAAATGCTACATCTAAAGAAATCCCAATCCTTCCACACTATATGCTCCAGAGACCTCAACCTCATTACCACAATCAACAGAACAAGCTAGAGGGACAGGTTCATAACCCAGAGACTGCCCATGCTATCGAATACACTTCCCATACATGTCAATCGGAGCACCTCACTGGCCCACTCCAAGAGAAATCTTGATGAGTGGATAGGAAATAGAAAGTTCACCTCTGGGATCACTCTAGAGGCTCTACTTGACAGAGGCACTTGGAACTAAGGGCGGGTGGCATGATGCCAGGGTAATCTTATGGTTTAGCTTGTAAAGGCTCCAGGGCCATTAGCCTAGTGCACACATATGAACCTATTACACAACCCAGATACAACACTAAAGAAAGATTATAAAAAACTGTAAAAAAAACAAAAAACAAAACAAAAAAAAAGCATTTAAAGATAAAGTGCACTCTAAACACAGACAAAAAAAACTTTACAATTTAAAAGCTCTTAGCTTCAGTTCACTCACAATAGGCACACTTTCATTTAAACCAGGGGAACTGGTAGAATTCAAATAAAGCTGCCAGTACATCTCTGTCTGGAATAACCATAGAATTCTGGGTTTAATTCCAATGCCTGTCATAGTGGTGCCATTTGAATGTATTACTGCAGGCATACTTGGGCCTTTCGTAAAATCTAGAAATGAGTTTGACTATGAAGTAAATACCCTGGTGTTATCCCCCCTGCATAAGGCTAGTTAGTCGTATTATTTTCCAGAGGCAAAATACCTAAGAAAGTATTCAGTGACCAGGAGATTCCATATATGACTGCCATAATGTACCGACGATTGGGAACCTTCACTGAGATTTTTAATTGCTTGACCTTAAAACATTGGCAGTCAGATGGGGTAATGAAGGATTTTAACTGAAATTCAAATCTATACTGAGAAAATGTTATTGAGGGAGATGGTAAAAACTGGGACTAAGTAATACCTTACCTCCTATTTGCAAGTAGTGAAATACCACAGGCCTCAACTGTGTTTAGTATTCTTTAGTTATTATATGACAGACACTCTTGTGAACTGTTAAATACTTTCAGAGAACTTGGGGGGAAAAAGACCCATTGAAAGGCGTCCTAGAACTTTACACCGTCTTGCAAGATAGGCTCTCGACCACTTCAACAACATTTTCAGCTTCATTAGAGGCTCTTTGAAACACCTGTTTTCCTAAAGAACAGGCAAATCACATTTAAATGTATCAATGAATGACTTTTCTGTCACTTTACTTTTAGTATGTTAGCCCTCTGGATGTATCCATAACTTAAGTATTTTTTAAATTATGTCACTGTGACTTTATCATTTTCATTGGTTCAAAAGTTTCATAGCTCAACATTTTCTTCTGTGTTCAGAGGTAACACCAGCTTTTATTTACTTTTTCTTCTTTATTCTGATAATCTGTCCCTATTGTGTCTATGAAGTTTTGTAAAGGGATCCCAGTCATTCCAATCCCATTCTTAATAGTGTGTTTACCTGCTAAAGGCTTTCAGACATGTCTTGGTGTCTTCCTCAGTGAACATCAATTTCAGTGGTGGAACAGTCTTTAGTGTTGCCATCACTTTGACAATTAACACCATAACCTGCAAGGTGAATAGATTGTAGCAGTTGTTTGACTGTCATCATCTTGCAATAAACAGAGGTACAAAATAAATGTTCACTGAACTCAGAAGCTCGTAACATGCACTAGAAGAACCCTTCAATTTGCTCGCAGCAAATACCAAAGGAATGCTGCCTTTCTCCAGGTGGGTTAAATGTGCTCAAACAGACTGACTTCATGCAGTCAGAAAAGGTAAAGAGTTCAGATGTTAGGCATAAAGGTCTGTAGCAAAATAAGCCTGCATTTTCCAGCAATGTGTTATATAAAAACACCAAAGTCTAGCAAGTTATACAAATGTCTATAGTTTTATTTCCAAAATGAAAATAAATGCAACAAATAAATCCAAATCACAAATTACTTGCTTGATGGTGCATTATTTACAGCCCATGGACCCCACAAGTAAGGGCCGGAACTACTATTCCACAGAAATAAAAGTCAGTAGTTCTTCTGAATTCAGGTATTACAAGCAGAGGATTTTTCCTGTTGGAATCCTCTGAATTCTTTTTGGAAGATCACACACAGTTGTTAGCAGTATTCCATCCAGAAATCTCTCTCTCTCTCTCTCATATATATATATATATATATATATATATATATATATATATATATATATATATATTTATATATATTTATACACACACACACACACACACACACACACACACACACACACACACACACACACACACACAAAACCTACTTACTTGCATATACAGAATATATATGTGTGTATGTGCATGTGTGCAATATTTGTATGAAACACATTATTGACAAGAAAATTACCAGCTTTATAGTTGTAGAATGCAGCTGCACATCTACCTTTTATATCAGAAACCATGCTCTACGTAGACTGCACAGATAAATCCCAGATATACTCCACCAAAATGTCTATTAAAATTTTCATATAAGTCCCGGACACATCTCTGTGTAAGCTTGCATCGAATTTAGAACTTTATAGTCATTACAGTTTGCAAATTTCTATTGCCTTTGACTTACAATATAAGTTTCACATATTAGAAGACGTTGATGTCATCATATTGGTGCATGTAAGTGCTTACTTCTGGAACGGCAGTCTAAAATTACTGACAGGGATTAAGATTATGACTTGCTTCATTCTGTAGTCCTGAAACTGATTCCCTCAGTCTTTATTTGCCCACTGTGTAACTCTGAGTGAGTCTTGTACCCTATTCCCTGTGATGCAGCTCTGGTAACTTGTACTGTAACTTACAATGGTTTTGAACTTTTTGGCAAAATCAGTTTGTATCCTCACAGCTGTCCATATTTCTAAAACTATAAGTGTAGTTAAAGAAGTGAAATGGCAAAGTATAAAGCACAAACTCATCTTTACAGTGACCACATCATTAGGTCCTATGACTTTAAATAGGATGTCACAAAACACACTAATTATTATTTTGTTTGTAATAAGTAAGCAATTTACTGAAACTATGTAACCACTCAAGCAGTGCACATAATCTCGATGGCATTTTGTTTATCTGACCATGAACTTTCATATAAGGCTAAGCAGTACTGTCTTTGTCTTTTCGTTATTAAGATAGAGAAATATGAACTTTAGGATAATATAAATGAACTGTATCTGAATAATATTTAATATGTCTTTAGCTCAACTAAACACAGGTAAGATATCAATGCAGCTGTGTCCCCCATTATGTAAGCTTTAAGATGAAATCTTTTAATGGCTTGTATGTAGTGTATTTTTTTGGATTATTATTGTAAATATGAACAGGCAATATTAGAAATCTAGAGGTGTCACTAGAATGATCCTTGAGAAACAACTGGAGGTGTCACTAGGGCTTAAGATAGTGCTCCTGGGTCACTCCTGTAAAGAAGCATTTGTACCTAGGGGATAATTCAGTAATTAAATAAGTACATGATTTGGTGCTATGTGCCTAGGATCCAAAATTGTTCACTAAATTTATATCTAAATGTTTGTTGTCACTGTCTCTCTCTCTCACCACCCACAAAATGTGTGTGTGTGTGTGTGTGTGTGTGTGTGTGTGTGTGTGTGTGTGTGTGTGTGTGTGTGTGTGTGTGTGCGTGGGTTATATTTACTTTACTGCACGTCTGTAAAAAGACCAGTACATATGGGAATTCATTATATTCTCAGAATATATCTGCCTTAAGTTGGCATACTGTTATTCCATCAGAACTATTATTCTTTGGCATATGGTGGTTGCAGCCATCATTTGTGTGAGTATACACTGGTTGCAGTCAACATTTGCGTGTCTATCCTATGTATACTAAACTACACTGCTAGTCAGGGACAGTCTTTCTCCCAAAGTATAGCAGCCTCAGATATGCTTATATTAATGAGGGGATGCAGAGACAGAAATATGCTCTTCACAAAACATATGATAGAATCCCAAAAATGCATTCATTTCTCAACTTAACATTTGCTGTCACTGGAAATATGACAGTATGCAAAAGACCTTTACTGGCAAAGGACACATTGGCCCAGAAAACATCATCCTAGAACTGTGTACAGAGCTAGAATGACAGTCTATATGCAGGATGTTACATGAGTGTCCATTTACAATTCCCTGAAACTTTTAATAAGAAATGTCAGACTATCTGGGAAATTGCTTTTTGTATGTATTTACTAAATGAAAGATTTCATAGTCGTTATAGAGTAACAGTGGGCAAAGTAATATTATATTTTAACTAACAAGTGAATATATGAGTTGTTGACAGGGAATACATGCAGTATGTGTATAAGATACAACATCAGATCTAAGTATTATATTTATCCAAAAAAGTCACGTTTTCTGCCACCGGTAATACAGCATTACTCAAGATCCCAGTTTTAAATTAAGGCATAACAGTCAGTTATATGTAGTAAAGAGTTGTATTAATTTTTTACAGCTAAAACAATGACCTAAATGTAATGTATACACAAGTGCCCTAGTACAAGTCCCTAAAAATGTAAGTAGTTAATGTCAATGAGGTTTGAGACAATCCAGTCCATGTTTTCTTTCTATAATTTGATCAGCACCTCTTCTATCATTTCTTAAGTTTCCATTTCAACAGTATAGGATACAGGATTACTGAGATCTTATTATTATTATCGATATCCATGCCACATCCAAAAGGCATACATTTTCACAAAGTTATCATGACTTTTTTCTTTTGCATGACTTGCTTTGCATGAACTTTTCACTTTGAGCTCAGGATGGAGCAAGCTTAAACTAAAGCAATTTTGTACCCATTAACATCTCAGTAGGTGACAGTCCAGCAGCTGACTATAACACAAATCTGGTAACTAAATAAAGGTGTAGATACTCCTTATTGCAGTGGAACTATTTATCAAACTTGTCATGTAATTAAGCAATAACCAACAACATGGTGTGGTATATTGAAGATTTACCCACGGTCGGCGTGGTTTAATCACGAGGGCAAAGCCCGAGTGATTAAATAAAGCCATCCATGGGTAAATTTCAATATACCACAACCACGGAGTTGGTTATTGCTATTATACAATGACATTATTAAAGAAAAAAATACTTTTCTTAAATAATGTCTTTGTATAATGGCGCATTATTGCTCTTCCGCTGGTGGTAGTATACTGCTTCCTTGTGTTGATGTACTGCACATGTGTATGGGACTTGCATTCCTACGCATACCCAGTACATCAATTCTTTGAAATGGAAGCAACGGAGAAAAGAAAGTCTCCATTGCTCTGTTTTTTCTTTTTTTTTTTTTTTTTTTTTTATTTATTAAAAAAAAAGGTTTTGGACACTTTATACCAACGGAAAAAAGTCCGGGTGAATGGATCTTTTTCCATTGGTATATTGTGAGATTTACAGCAAGCATACTGGCCAATCAGTGTGCATGTTTTGGAATATTAATGGGGGGTCATTGTATAATATAGCAATAACTCATGGCTGGGTATGGGTAATGCTGGACTTACCCACGGTTTGTGTGGTTTGGTTACGAAGGCAAAAATCAACTGGGCTATTTTAAGGATGGACGATGAAGTGTAAAATTCAGTTTTAGAAGCCCCACTTTTTATATATAAGATGGACATCCATATAAAAGAGATTTTGAAAAAAAGGGTAGGAAGCAGAACTAAATGGTACCACTAAGTGTGGTAGATGTAGTTACTGCTGTTGTATTTTGGAAAATAAAGTTTTTTCTTTAAACAATTACTGTGGTATGGAAAATATTTTGGAAAAAGGAAACTGTGGTACAAAATAGTTAGTGTATATAGTAGTATGTAACCGATGCCAGTCTTATTATGTAGGGAAAACAGACAGGAAATTGGCCAAAAGAATTTATAAAAATTTGTATGATATGAAAAGGGACAATTTGAATAATGCTTTGTACAAACATTCACTGACATATGATGGATTTAAGAAATTTGAATTTGGTATTTTGGAAATTATACACCCAAATGCCAGGGGGATATTGGGAAAATAGGATAGAGTATAGGGAACTATCTCTGGCAGATTAAATTGAATGCTACTTTTAAACTTGGTTTAAATGAATATGTCTCAATCCAGCCTGTACTTAGAATGACGGCCGCTAAGTTGTTAATTTAAAACAAATGTTTGTTTTTTATAATTTTTTAATTATTTCATAAGTATATTTCTAAGGTGTGTATTTTTGCAGAACATACTATTTTTAGGGACAATGGTAGGGATTTTATATTAAAGTGTATTAATTTGGTTGACTCTAAGAATCTGATTGGTTAGTTGTTTTTATATTGTATTTAAGCATGACTGGAACAGTGTTTGTAATGTTCTGAGGAAGTCCAGTATGTTGTGGACAAAAGCACTTAACAGATGTTATTAATGCTTTTAAGTATTTAGAAGAGCTTTATCTTATTTATTTATGAACCCACTGGCATTTTTAATGCCCAGGACTATGTAGACCTATGTTTAGGTTCATAGGTAGGTACTAGGCTATCTGCCCGAAGACATTTATAAGCCTAGCCAGAATGTGTTGTCTGTCGGCGCCCCCTTGCATTAGTTCCCAGTGCCTCTGTCCAGCAGACCCACTGAAGTGATCCCTGGGGTAGACTTTCTGTTTCCCATCCACTCGTCAAGGTTTCTCTTGAAGAGTGTTAGCGAGGAGCTCTGCCTAATGTAGATTGGAATCTTGTTCCAAAGCATGGGAAGTCTCTGGGACAGGAATCTATCCCTCCAGCATGTCCTATTTATTGTTGTGGTGAGGTTTAGATCCCTAGCGTGTGTGGCTCGAGAGGATATGGTTTTCTTTAGGTGGAGCATGTCCATCAATTCTGGGTTGGACATGGCCTTGTATGTCAGGCAGAGATCACCTCTGAGTAGGCGGTATGCAACCGAGTACAGCTGGCGTTTCTTCAGTCAAGCTGCATAGGGCATCTGTTTGAGGCCAGTGATCCTCTTGGTGAGGTACTTCTGTGGTCTTTCTAGCTGTTGCAGATATCTTGTAAGGTTCATCCCAAATGGGGCGTTTTACTCTATGATGGGTCTGATGAGTGATGAGTAGAGGGGCACAATGATCTCTTTTGATCTGGATGCGAACCCTTTTGTGATTAGGTGGGCCACATAGAAGGATTTTCTAACCACTTTGGCAATGTGATTATCAAAGGAGAGATTACTATATACTTGGGTCCCCAGATCCCTTATTACATCTTCTGTATTTAGGGGACTACCACCTATGTGGTAGTTTGTGGGTACTTTGTTTTTTCCAAAGGGGATGACTATGCACTTTTTGGCATTTAGCTTGAGGCCATTTTTTGACATCAGGTATCTGTCTCAGTGAGACCCTTTTGGAGGATGTCTGTGTCAGCTGGAGAGTCAATTATAGCCCCTAGTTTGCAATTGTTTGGAACTTGGTCAGCCATAGTTGTCCTGTGCTTGCCTGTACCTCTGAGAAGTATATGCCGAACAGGAGGGGTCCTAGGACTGAGCTCTAGGGAATGGCACTTGTAACCGGTTTAGAGTCGGACCTAGCTCCCGCAATTCTCACCATGTGGGTTCTGTCCGTGAGCCAGCTGGCAACCCATCTTATGACATAGGGGTTGATGTTCAGGCTGGTGAGCTTGTCTGTAATACCAGAATGAGGAATGGTGTTGAAGGCCTTTGCAAGGTCTAGGTAGGCTGTGTGTAACACCATTCCCTCATCTATAGCCTTGGTAACTGTCTCAAGAAGTCCAACAGGTTTAGGAGGCATGATCTGCCCTTAACAAAGCCGAACTAGGTAGGGTCCAGTGTTTGGAGGTTCCTAATGTCTCTGTTAATGAGTTCCATGATGATGATGATGCACTCCATAGCCTTGCAGACCAAGCTAGTCAGGCTTATAGGGTGATAGTTCCCAGTGTCTGTTGTTGCTCTAGTGTCTGCTCTTTCTTCTGTGGGACATGGGTTTGGGTTGGAGGGGGTGAAGTTTGCATGGTGTTTGGGTCTGTGAGATTTCTGTGGCGGGTGGAGTTGGTTCTGTGTATTTATTTTGTCTTTGATTAGCTTAGGTCTAGGTCTGCACATTATTGCCATTTTACATTTACCATAGCAGGTTGATTGCTTGTTTTATCTTTTTGACATAGCTAATTTTTTTGAAGCTAGCCTGTTATGATTTTATGAGGGATGATTTTTTTTTCTGCTCTTGGATCAGGGGGATGTTTCTTATTGGGATTTTCCTTTACTTTTTTTTTCTCTGTTTCTTTCCTTTTTGGATAAGCACTTTTTTATGTTGGGGTTTTCCAGACTGGTTTCCTTTTCTTGGTTTAGAGAGTCTTGGTTTTCTTTACTTCTTCATGGATTCTGCATTCTAGGTTCTTTGATGCTTGCTTAGCATTAGCTTTTAGCATTAGTGAGGCATTAGAATGGGGTGGTTGGCTACTTCTAGCTTGAAGTCTCCTTCCTTAGTAGTTGAAGTTTTTGAAACTTTTTTTTCTTTTTTAAGTGGTGGTTTTTTTTGAAAAGTTTTTTTGATGGAGGTCACGGGTGGGGTGGTC
The DNA here is from genome assembly GCF_019279795.1 of Protopterus annectens. Lineage (NCBI taxonomy): Eukaryota > Metazoa > Chordata > Ceratodontiformes > Protopteridae > Protopterus > Protopterus annectens. Next base: position 1,222,589,464 of record NC_056745.1, read on the forward strand.
AGGGAATCCACCGAGGAGGTTTGTTTTCAGACAGAAACCTGTTTAGGTTTGACGTCCGGATGCCCATGCCCACCATGTTATTGTTACCTCTGGATGTGTTGTGTTGGATGTGTTGAACAGTTGATGAGTTGCATTTGAGTTTAGGAAATTATGGGCAAGGAGTTAGTTGGGCAGTAAGTTCAGTTAAGTCTCAGGTAATGTTTGAAATATTAGGTTGTTTGATTTTGGTTTGTTGTTGTTTGATAGGACCAGAAATGTGAATGGGGAATGGGGAATGGGGTGGTGGGAATAGGGTGAAGTGTCTTAGGCCAGTTTGCAGTTGTCAGTTGTTAGTTGTTAGTCTGCGAGTGGATTATCTCTGAAGCATGTGCTGTGGCACAAACCTGGAGGTGTGGGTATCCTTGATGAATATTATATTTTTATATTTTATTTTATATTTGGGTTTGGGCTATGGTAAGTATGTATATGATGTGTAGCTGGCTGGTGCTGCTCTCTCTCTGAAAACAAGGTTTTCTTTTACTGCTGCACATATATCTATTTTCTCCATACTGAGGTGCCCAGTGATGCAGTTTGCATTGTTTAGACTTTTGGCATTTTTAGTAGCATTACCCTTTTTTTTGTTACTTGTGCTATTTATGGTGGGTGGGTTTGTCGTTTGAGCCTTGCCTATAGGGTGGGTGGAGCCTTGGCATTCAAAAAAAAAGCCTAAGAGTGAGAGGCAGCCATCTCTAGTGAAGCAGCGTGGCTTGTCGAGCATGTTATCGACACTGGACCCTTTGAATGACACCATGGTTAGGCCTCATATACACATGAGAGGAGCTCTTCCATCTCTCTTTTCATTTAGTCATAGGAAAATGGGGTAATGGTCATTCACACTAACATGGACAATGAACAATGACAGTATTGTTTGTGTTCTAGTTGAGTGACCTGAGTGCTTGTGTTATGTGGTGGATCCTGGTACCCAACAGGCAGCTAACAGTACCTTTCTCATTGTTCAGCCTAGTGAGTGGGACGTCAGTGTGCCTGACTATAGAGTCACCTATTACTAGTGTGTTGGGTGTTTTTTGCCTTAAGGGCTGTGATTTTGTGCACACTGGTTTTGTGAAGTATGTGTCTCTGTTGAGATTTTTTTTATTTTTTTTTGTTTTATTAGTATGTTTTCGTGTATTTATGTGTGTTTTTTTCCAGTGCTGGTTTCATAGGTCTTTGTGAGACTGGTGGTGTGATGCAAGTAGTTCCCTTCTCCTCTTCACTGTCTGATCCAGTCTTGGGTTGAAGTTTGGCTTTATAATTGCATCTCTCGCATGTATTAGTGTTTGGTGGTAGAAGGAGAGGGTTGTCTGTGTACATGAGGCAGTTGTAACATTGCCTCAAAATACCCAGATTCACCATTTGGACTGGAGAGTACACCTGAAACTGCCCTTTGGACATGCCTGGATAGGTACAGTAAACTGTTTTACTGATTGGCTGGTAAGGTCAAATAGATAGCCTTGTCCTTCTGTACAGTATAGGGGGGGGGTCTAGTGCTAGGGTTTATAAGTGCTTGCTATGAGTTTTGAGTAAGTGCCAGGCTGAGAATTGAATGGTTTGAGTGCTTAAGTTGTAAGTTTTTCTAGTTCCAAGGGGAAAATTGAAGAGGAGACTTTGTGGAGTCGGGAATAGTTATACCCTAGCTAACCAGTGCCGCCCAGCGCACAAAACCGGGTAAATGTGTTTTTTATAGCAGGGAAATGAAAGAGAGAGAAATTAGCCCAAAATGGCCAATAAACTACTAATGCCTGGGCTGAAACCACTCCTCCAGGGACAGACAGGCTGCTCAAAGCTCCCCTCTGTCACAGGTGAACAGAGAAACTTTCTTCTATCCAAGTAAGGTATGGGCAAACACAGAGACTTGTAACACAGCCCTGAATTCAGCACTAACCTGAAAACTGGACTATACTAGCTTAGAAAGGTGGGAAACAAGTATATTTTTTTGTTTTAGTTCATAGTTTGGAGTGGTCGCACAGTTACTGAACCCTCCTTTCTCCGTGTTTGGCCATCACATACAACTTATCGAGTCTTTCATGTGAATGATATCAGACCGCATTCAGAGAATTGTGGCATCACCGTTTGACAAGTTAGTGATGTGGATTATGACTCTAGCTTCTCACAAGAAGTGTGGATTATGACTCTAGCTTCTCACAAGAAGTGAAGTATATGAATTCAGGTTCACTACTGTCTGAGATATCACTTTTAATGTACTGTCATGTCCTGGACATCATTGGATATTTACTAAATGCATAAATGGTATCTAAATGAGTCAGTGCCATCACTTCTTTTCTCTTCTAAAGGAAGAGTGGCATGTGAGAGATTATTAAAGAGTTTATGGTGGAGGCCAGTCTTTTATGCAACTCTCATTTTACTAAAAACTAAGTTTTGTGTGTGTGTGTGTGTGTGTGTGTGTGTGTGTGTGTGTTCTACTTGGCATCTTGCAACATACTTTCTATCATTCTTTATATAGGAGGTACAAGAAAGCACTCTGACAGGTGATTTGTTATACCCGAACAAGCCATTTTGAATGGTTATTGTGACAGACATAGCAAAATCCTTGTTTACACAGCTTGCTGGTTGGCATGACTTATGCCCAGCTTTGCAAGATATTTATCACTAACAAATACAGCACACAAGTATTACACATTGAGAAATGGACACTTTTCTCAGCACAATAAAATGTTTATTGTAAGCCTATAAAAACACAGATCCTGAAAGAACGAATTTCTTGACAGGAACAGTGGGTGTAACTCAATATGAAAGCTTTACAAGTTCAGCTATTTTCTCATGACATGAGCACAATAATGGCCAGTATGGAAGCTTTACAAGTTAACTCATTCCCTCCAGTACAGCTCTTTTGAGTATGCACCTCTCACTCTCATTGGGCATGGCTTGAGCTTTTAAAAAATGAAGTTATCACCTTACAAGTCTAAAAAATACTCATTGACATAGGTCAAATATCAATACAATTGTGTTTGTCATCATGTATGCTGCAAGATAAAATATTCTGATACCTTGCATGAAGCATGGTTTGGGAATTATTAATGCAAACATGAACGAGCAATATTTGACGCCTAGAGGAGCAGTAGGAAGAAACTGCAGATGGACCTGGAGACATCACTTGGATGTAATGAGTTAAGTATATTTTCCTGCAAGTTATGTTTTTATTCTGCTTCTTCATGTTATGTTTAAGGCACAGAGGAATGAACATGATTTAAAAAAAAACATGACCTCTTTACAACACATCTTGTCATTGTATCTAGTTCTTTGTTAACCACTCTGGTATGTTTTGCAAGGCAGTACCAAAGTTTTCCCCTTGCTCTCAGACAATTGGCTTGTACAGTTCCATTTTGTATTGAGTTCTTTTAACCAGTTATCTCACTACAACTTTCAGCTAGACTCTGGATCAGCAGTCATTTTGTCATATATCCAGTTTGTTTTCAAGACATTCTTTAATTCTTCAGACTTTCAGACTTTTACATTTCTTCCCAACATTGCAAACTCTGCAGTATTCATTATAAGAGCACTGTAGCCTGCACCTACTTCAGGTAACATATTTTTAACATTCTTGTCCAGTGGACACATAATAGAAAACATTTTTTGCATGTATATTTTCTCTACACTATGTACTGAATGCACACAATAGCATCTCTCCCCCATCCCTTGCTCAGCTCACTGTACATCACATGCAACATTATTTATTATGTACCTGTTCACTTTCAAACTTTTGATTTTATATTTGATTTAGACATCTTTTTAAACTATCCACTATTTAAAAACTTTATTTTCTTTTCCATAAACCTTCCCCACTTTGACCAAATAAAGTACAATTATAATGTTTCTTCCTTTTAAGTTTGCAGTGCTGCAACTGTCAGTTGGTGCAGAAAGTTATGGCTATGAATTGCAGTTCCTGTGGTACAGGGTTTCCCTCAACCCTAATTTGTAGGAGGGTTGGAGGTTAGTATACTGGTTAAGGTGTTTACCTTACATACACAAAGTACAGGGTTTCATTTTCCAATTTGAAAGGGAAATTGTCTATGCTTAAAATGTCCTACATGGGCAACTAATCAAGTACTGACCCATTAATCCACACAGTTTTCCACCTATAACACTTGTAACATGCTTTAGCCATAGTTAGCTTCTGCTGTAAATTATTTCTTTGTAAGCTTGCATTGTTCTAAATATCAGATCCCAGTACTGTTTTTTCTTTCTGTTAGAAAATTATATGAATTTCATCAGATTATTTGAGATTATACACTTACATTGTTTAAACTATGTGTTTTATAGAAGAATAGTGTGCATGTAACTTTGTAATTATATTAAGCAGATGTAGTTTCTGTTTCTATTGCCTGTGCATTTTTGGTTCGTTTTCATGTAATTCAATTATGATACATAAAACAGCAGTTCTGGACTTATATCTAACTATATATGCACGCACACATTCATACACACACACACGCACTCTCACACACACACACACACACACACACACACACACACACACACACACACACACACACACACACACACACACTTTGATATGTTACATACACACACAAACATAAACAAATTCAGTCCAGAAGCTGAGGTCACATTACTCATACAACATTGCTATTGAGTTCTAGTACAACTGCTACATAAATGTGCTATTATGCAGAGCTTTTCTGTCCTCAAATTTGAATGGCCTAGTAGATGCCACTAGCTTGGCACTACTTTGTACTTTTGTAATAGTGATCATTTAATATGAAATGCAGACTAGTATGTAGGAATGAGTGATAAGTACAGCGCAATTAACCAAGTTTATGATCTGCACTGCATGTGGCTGTGTACTAGTTTAGCTGCAGCTGTAACATTGCATATTGTCACCTCCTCTGTTGTAGAGGCTGTGAATATGCACCCATGTGTTAAGCTGTGTGGCTTTGGGAATACAGTGCCATTCAACTGTGTACCCTTCCTCTGTTTAAGATTCAGCCCCAATGCCTGGTGTACCACTGAGCTATATTTGCATAGTCCTGGTTTGCTTTGCTTCCCATCAGTAATGTTCTCTTTTATAAATACCTGTTTCACTCTTCAGGTGTATGAAAAACAATTATATGTGGCTATAAACCTTTAGTGTTGTGTTGGATTATCTTCCCAGTGCCTAATGCACAAGGCAGCATTAGGGCATATAGTTCTGTAGTGCTGCACTGTGACCCAAGGACATAACGCATTATACATCTGTTAGTTTTACAGTGTCTTTCCAATGCCTAATACACAAGGCAGCTGTAATGCATCATATGCCTGCTGAATGTGCAGTGTTGCTATGCACACTAATAGTCTAATAGTTTGAGAGTTATCTTACTAATGCTTAATGCACAGCTTAGCTATAGGACACACAGTTCTGTAGAGATGTACTTTGCCCTAAGGACATCTTCTTCTTCTTCTTCTTCTTTTGTCCCTAGCTGGCAGCTGGTGAAAATGGGCAACCCTATAGTCAGTACACTGCTGTGGGTGCCACTGGATTCCAGACTTTCTTCATGATGTCTTTCCATGATGTTCAGTCCATGGCATTGTTCCTGGCCTCCTGTACATCCAGTCACCAGCTTCTCATGTCCTCTTTTCAGCCCATATCTTTTTGGTGCAGATTTGTGAACTCTCCAGTTTGAGCAACGCTCTCTCCGTAATCGTCTATATGGCAAGTGGCGGGTGTCCATCCTACACACATGTCCAAACTACATCAGCCTCCTGTTTATGATCTGTTCACTGATCATAAGCTGCTAATCACATCTGGTCTGGATGCTGTCGTTTCTAATGTGGTCATGAAGTGAGATTCCCAAGATTTGGCGCAGACATCACATTTGGAAAATCTCAAGCTTGTTCAGATCCGGCTCAAGGAGGGTTCACATTTCTGATCCATAAAGGAGAATTGGCAAGATCAGTGCCTGAAAAAGGTGAATCTTGGTGGTGATAGAAATGTTTGCCTTCTTAGACAGACACCACTTGACTGAGGAAAATGCTGCGGTGGCTTGTCCAATCCTGTTATTGATTTCAACTGTTGTTGCCACCTTCTTATCCTGGACAAGCGAACCCAGATACTTGAATTCTTGTATTTGTTCAATCTGAACCTACCTGAAGTGGACAGTAGCTTGTGACCTGTAGGATGTCATTGCTTTGGTCTTATTCACGTTTATCCATAGGCCATATGATTGGGTGTTGCAGACAATGATGTAGAAGATATCTGTGGCCTCAGCATCACTGTATGTGAAAATGGCACTGTCATCAGTGAACATCAGGTTAGTCACAGAATGGACTTCATTCTACTGGACTCTGCTCCTGCTCTCAAATACTCTCCTCATGATGGTGTCCACCGCTATGTTGAACAGCAGTGAAATGACCACATCCCCTTGTCAGACCCCAGTCTGGATGGTATGCTCTTCAGACAGTTTGTTCCATATGCACACATGGCTGGATGAACCATTGTATGACAGTTGAAGGAGTATGATGATTTTCTTCAGCATGTACTTGGTTTCCAATGTCTTCCACAGGGCAGTCTAGTGGATACAGTCAAATGCAGACTTGAAATCAATAAAGACAAGAACTGTACATTGTCCACACCAGATTCTTTCCTTCATTAGCTGATGGATGGTGAAAATTTGATTGCAGCATCTTCTGTTTGGTTTGAATCTGGCCTGTTCTTCCCTGCTGGTTTGCTCAAAGTGTTTCTGTAGCCTGAATTGTATGATCTTCATAAATACTTTGCCAATGATGGAGAACAGGCTGATGCTGCAGTAGTTTCTTTCATTCCTTGTTGTCCCCCTTCTTTTGGATGGATATGATTGCCTTATTGCATGTGGATGGCATCTGTTCTGTAACCAATAACAGCTCAATCAGTGCATGGAGTTGGTAGAGCAGGATATTACATCCAGTCTTTATGGCTTCTACAGTGACCTGATCTACTCCTGGTGCTTTTTGCAGTTTCTCAGTGTTCTGACAGCTGATTTCACCTCTTCAACTGTTGGCTTTGCATCAGGCATTGACTGGGGCCTCAGGGAGATCTATGGGTGGTGGATTGACCACTGGTTCCTGAGGTGAGTCATGGTTGTAAAGCTCTTAAAAGAATTCCCTCCAACATTTCAGGCATTCACAAAGTGAGAGCATGAATGTCCCATCCACTTTTTTGATGTTATCGCTGGTGGATCTGGTCTTCCCACTCAGTTGTTTGAGGGTGCTGTACAGGGGGCAATAATCATGTCTGGATGTCTCCTCCTCAAGGTCGTCTGCCTCCTGGGTCCAATATGCTTGCCTTTCTGCTTTCATTGTTTGGTGAACTTCTTGATTGAACTGCAATTATCACTCATAGCTGACCAGCTTTGCCTGCTTCTGTTGGGCTATGAGATCCAGGCACTCATCAGATATTCATGGCCGCATTCGGCGGTGGATGGGTAAGCATAGCAATTTGGTGCATTCCATGATGGAGTTTAATATCTGCTTTTCTGGCTCATCGAAGTCCTCCATTTGGGCCAGTGCTGTGAACCGGTTTGACAAGTGAATCTGGAATTCCTGTTTGTGGGTGGGGGCCATCAGTTGCTCCCAGCCCAGCCTGGCTGGCGGATGTGACTTGCACTTTGCACATTGTAGGTGAAGCTGCAGTATGGCATTGATGAGGTAATGATCAGAACTACAGTCAGGTCCTCACATGATCAGGATGTAGTCTAATATGGCCAAGTCCTCGCCGGATGGCTTTCACCATGTGAGCTGGTGTTTGTGGGGATGCTGAAAATTGTCCCACAATGAGATCATTTGATGCAGCAAAGGACAGAAGGCACAGGTCATTATCATTCATGCTCCCATGGCCAAATCTACCCATCATTCCTTCCCAACCATACCTGTCTTCACTGATGTGGGCATTAAAGTCTCCCGTCAGGGTGATCATCTCAGTCTGTGGGATTGAATCCAGTGTGTATTGGAGTTGGTTGTAGAAGTTATCCTTGGCTGGTTCTGGACTTATATTGGTTGGTGCATAGATTGACAGAATGTGGATCTTGATGGTATTATCAATAGTGAGCACTGCCAGGTGGTCCGATAATGGTTGGAAAGTAATTATGCTTCTTGCAGTCTGGCTATCTACCATAAACCTGATGCCAGCTTCTCACTTCTTGCTGCCAGAATCATATAGCATCATTGTTTCATCAGCTGTAGGTGGTTGGGTGGTCAGTGTTCCAGATCCAGTGAGTCGTAGCTCCGACATCACAGCGATTGAAATTTTGCATTTCATGAGTTTCTTAGCAATGATTTCATTATGGCCAATGTGGTAGCCAGTTTAAATGTCTACATATCAATACAGGTTTTCAGTTTTGGTGTAATGAATTCCCTTTGGCCAGTAGTGCACTTCTCACTGGCACCCTGGTTCCCCAGTGCTGGCGCATCAGCTGCCCAGGATGTGGTAGCATGAGTGAATGAGTTTGTTCAAATTTCCATGTGGTTTCTTGCCTGGTTTCCCTGGTTACCCAGTTATGGTCACTACGGCAGGGAGACTACCCTCCTCCTTTTTCAGTCTGTCTTGGGACCAACCTTGGCAAGGTTGTCCTAAGGACATAATATCATATACCTGTTGGATGTGCAGTGTCACTGTACACACCATGTGGTGTAGAACTGAGTTTCTGGTGTGTAATTCACAAGGCAGCTGTAGCTATAGGCACATAGTGCTACTGTGTTGTGCTCAGTTCGAGTAGTGCTGTGCTTTTTTTTTTCCATAGACTTAATGTATTACTGTAATCTCAGGGTTATGGTTTTGCTGTAGTGTGCACCCTAAGTATTGTTGTATTGTACCATGAGCAGTTCATATAGCTTGCAGCTGAAAGGTACAGAGTTCTACTTAGATATGTACCTTAAGAAAAATGTTGTTTTGTCTCCTGACCACCTAGTGAATTGTTTAAAAATAGAGCAAACAGTAATACGTTGCTGTGCATGATGTCCTCATCTTATTATCTTGCTCAATGCCTTGTGCTCCCTGCAGATGTCTTTAGCACATAGTGTCAGCCTATTTTGCACCCCAAGAGTCCTTCTGCAGTTCACCCAAAGCACTGCTCATCAGTCATGTCTCAGTCTGCTGCTTAGGCGAACAATGCAAACTGTTGCTATGCTCTGCGTCACTCGCTCCAACCTAGTGAATACTGAGTACTGTCTGACAGGTCCACAATTCTGAGTTATGTACCTGCCAGCATAGAATCCAAGTCATCATTTGTACTATGACTGCTATGTGGCATTCCTGTTATCAGATGAGTGAAGTTCATGTGAGATGATCTAGTTTGATTTATTTTAATTACGGTTTATCAAAATTGTATGCACTTATATTGTCTGAGCCAGTGGTATACTGCAGTGGGATTTTCTTCAAAATGGAACCTCTTCCTACAGTCAGTAATCCTCTGGAATTCAGTACAATGGGAGCTGTTTCATATAAGTTAATTAACAATGTATCCTCATTTAACAGCTTGACATTTAACCAGTATGAATTGAACTCATGTAGGCTAGCTATAGAGAACATATCCCCTTACTACTACACAGAAATAAATTTCACAGTTTTCAGCATTTCAGCACAAGCCTCTTCTTGACATATGAAATAGCTGCCCTTTACTCTAAACATGCTTGTCTCAGCATTAAGGACTGATAAGTATCCCCTCATA